>NW_028253950.1:0-226956 GCF_964263255.1 Lissotriton vulgaris
AGGAGAGCCTTAGTCTTGATATTGCCGTTGCCATACTAGTGCAGTTATGATGAATACTTCATAGGAGTTAGCACAGTTGTTGTGTCTAAAAAACACATGCAATGGCCGGCTTTCAAGGATCAGAAGAGTCAACTTGTTGTGACCTACATGTGGAGATGGATACTTTTAAGATGATACGGTACGTGCTTAAGTCGTGTAACAGTGACAATCATGCAGCACATTCGGAGGCAAATGACTAGAAAGAAGTGTTCAGCACAATTAGGTAGGCAGACTCAGCAAGAAAGTTTATATAGGGAAGCTTCCAATGTTCGAATGCGACCAACAGAGATGGACATTGAGTCTATGTATTGGCAGTGTTTGTGAACCAGGGCCATATTGTGATGCAATGTCGGATATAGATAGCTAGACTCCCGTGTGCGATGATACGTTCCAAATATAGGGCAGCGACCTTATTGAATCATGGACATGCATGGTCCTGGTGTAAAGTACCACACTTCCACAAAGGAAGTTAACATGCAATCAGACAATTTATCATTTGTGCAATTAATTTGGCTAAACAAGGAAGACTAGGAATTGGAGGATAAGGTTCAGAAGGTTTATTACAAATTTGCAATTAGTCCAACATTTATGCAAGTCATGATCATATAATATTCGAGGAAGATAACAAGTGCTGGCATAAAGCCACACTCGGAAAGGAATAAGGGAAGCAGAGAGGTCTGTACCTCTCAACGTACAAAAGAATCTGCCCCACAGTGAATATGGTTAATGAACACCAAGATATACGGGGCCTCATTTATGAAAAGTGACGCATCGCTGCGTGAAAACCGCGATGCGTCACTTTTCACTGCGCACTCCTTGCGACACCAATGATGCATAATATTTAATGTATGATGCATCATGGCGCAAGGACTTACAGATACGTCAGTATTTCTGACGCATCTGTAAGCGCAAAAGTGACGCATTGCTGGAGTGTGTCACAAAAGTGACGCAACTCCAGCAATGCGTCCTTTCACATGGGGAAAGCCCCATGTGAAAGGGCTTGCGTCAGTCTTACGCCTGCTGTGAGGCAGGCGCAAGATTTTGACGCAACAGCATCCTAAAAGTGACGCAGTGAAATCTCATAGATTTCACTGCGTCACTATTAGGAGGCTTTTTGCGGGGGAACGCCCCCTCTGCATACATTATACCTGACGCAGGTATAATGTGGCGCAGGGGTTTAAAAATTGACGCATCTACCTAGATGAGTCACTTTTTAAATATGGCGCAACTAGGCGCATTTTGAACGCCGCTGGTGCATCACAAAAAGTGACGCACCAGCGGCGCAAAACTGACGCAAGGCCTCATAAATAAGGGCCATGACATATATGAAAAACGTTATTCAGATGGTGTTATCTCGATCATACCACCATCATCCAATTAGAAAACACTGTTCGGGTGCTTGGCAACACGGCTTTTCATTTCCAACGCCTCTGCCAAGACAACAGTTCTCAGCCTAGAACAACGTGCCACTCCTGGAACAGGATGAGCAGGAGACTTTCATGTAACATGGTAAATCATCACGTCCTTGCCAAGATTATCTTCCCATCCTTGCTATCACTAGTATATTCTTCTCCTAACTCTTGCTAATGAATTCATGAGTTGACACCTGCAGGGGAGAAAAAGGCATCTTCACGTTAAAGAAATACAGGCCGAGTTAGGCTGACGTACAAATAAATTCAAAATGTGCCCTTTTAATTGTGGCTGTAAGTGGACCTATAATTATAAATAAATGCATACTTTATTGATAAATCAGGAATATACTCAAGTTATACCTTCAGTAACTTTCATGCTATTCAAATTATGCATATGTAAACGTGAACGAGAACTATATGTTATACTTCTCAAAACAGTGCACAAGTTTATAAATAATCTCTGTTTTCTACAAGAGATACGTTTCTAGTGTAAGAATGATTTCTGTTCAGGACTACATGTGTGTTTCTCTTTAAAATATTAAAAGACACAGTTTATAGGTTGGCAATACAAGTCAAGTCAAGAATAAATGTATTCGGTTAAAATTAACCATGAAAGTATAACATACATGAATCACACATGGAAAGTTTATATACAGGAGCGTCCAATAAAACCGTATACAAGTAAATAATGCAACCTTTGTGACGTGTAGGGGAGGATCCAAACCTATGCTGCTCCAGGAGCAGTAACTTTATTTTCCTTAAGACTTCAATCATTTTCCCCATAAATTATATAAAGCCCATGCTCAATGTTATACAGTTTGTTATTTAATAAAATAAAGATGAAGTCATTGCAATACATTTCTGAATGTATGTGTTGGTGCAATGACAGCATTAATCCTTTTGTACAAACTCACAAGACAAAATACAAACAGGCATTTGAAGTTTCGGAACATTCCATCTCTTTGGATTGCTATCACTCTTTTTCCATTGCAATCATTAGGCATTAAAACGGGTCATCTGAAAATATGCAATGCTTAATATATTTGGAATTGTGGGAATGTGGTATGCCGCGTGCATTCTCCCTTCCACCTACAACTCAATTCAGAAATGACTAGGACGTTGATTTTCGTTCAATAAGGTCTTCCAAAAGGAAGAACATTGGAAATATAGGTGAAGGACAGAAATGCAGGCATCTGGCGTTTCCTCGACAGTCACTGACCTTATTCCTCGCTGAATGAGCGTGGACCACATGCTGAACATGTGTTCTACTTTTTGTATCTCTCCTCACAATACATCGAATGCGCTGTTAAGTGTAAAATATTTTCCACCTCTTCCAACTGAAGTTTCAGGTTTCAAACGGAGAGAACTTGTCATTATTTATGGTAGACTGTATTTATGAGCTTTCCAGAAGGGATTGTTTTGAGGTTTTACAAAATGAGAAGCAGGACCCTTTTCTTGTACACTTTGTTGCCCAATTTTGGTGCTGGTTTGATTTGTTTTTCACACTTGGACAAACACTTTTAGTGGCCATTAGACACCAAGTGTGGTACCACCACTAGGAGTGGCTAAACAATAATCTTTTAGCCTTGCTTTGAGTCCAACATTTCCTTTTGAGACCGTAGTATATTTCAGGAAGGAATCCAGAATAGCTCTGTGCTCAAGTCATTCTCCAAGGCCAATCACTGGTTAATGAAGGTGAAGTAACACAGCAGGTAGACCTTCTTTACCCACTCCACAAGTAATTTGGCTGCCATATTTGCTGAGAAGGTGGCAGAACCAATCCCTGCCCGTTCATCACCATGAGAATTAACTCATGTAACAACTAGACAGCATTCATAGGATGGAAATCATGATAATGAAGTGGTGAAAAGTCTTCTATAACATGCGAAGTCCTTCCATACCACCACATTAGAGTCAACGATTGGCTTCCGGGCATGATGTAACTGAAGGATATCTGAGCGTTGTGGATACTGTGCAAGGGCTGAAAGGCTTGAAGCAAGACTTTTTTGTACTTAGGAAGGGCATTTCTGACCTGAGAATATTGTATGAAGGCATTGAGCCAACAATTAAGAATGCCAGACATCATCTTGTTGTAAATGAATCTAGGACCCTAGTGTGAATTTTAAAGATTCATGCCCTTATATAGGTATACATTATCCAATCCTTATATAGTCATATAAATTAGTACCATATTTGGCCTGAGCCTTTCAGCCCAAATACGGCATGGCTACTTCCACTAAGTTCCGAGAATCAACAACGATTTCTTGGAAAAACCCGCCTTCAGCAGCTAGGGACTTCCCCCTGCTTGAATATTGATTTATCCAAGAAATCCTGGAGTTTTCAAAGAATTGAGTCTTTGAGTGACGTTATTAAGTCCAATCATACATCAAACTCTGCACCTTCAAGGTATAAATATGCCTAGGTTTGCCCAGACAAACACACAGTGGTTTGCAGCAGATCGAATAACTACTTGCCCGACGCTCTGCAGCAGCAAGTGCCGAAGGAAGCCGACCCTGCAGCTGACACACTGAGAGACGCTGTCTTTTCTCTTGCCGAGAAATCCAGCTCCAGTGTTTCCGGCTTACCCATGCGGGTATCTGGGAAATCGAGCCCTGAGAGAGAGATACAAGACCTCCTTCATTCTAAAACCAAGGTACGGAGCTGATTAGCCCCTTAGAGAATTTTTGGAATAGATTCTTGGCAGAGAAATACTAAATTTATGCTACTCCTCACTTACTTCTTCCCTTGTACTAGCCTTAGGTTAGGTACACCGGGGTAGGAGTATTTTAGAAGCACCAGTTTAGTACTTTTAGCCATCATTTTATCACTGTATGTATTTTATACATTTTAGGCAACTTATGGCTTAGAAACCATATCATGCTTTTACAGTACTACTTTATAATATTGTTCGTATTATATGCCTTGTACTTTATAACTAGTATTACTATTGAAACAGTACATTTCTTATGCTTGAGAAAGAAGACTGTTCAATAAATCCTTTTCATTGAAAACGCCTGTCTCTCTATTTTCTCAGCACCTCTGGTGAAACGAGGCATGCACAATTGACTGAGTAAAATAGCTATCTATTGTTTCCGCGACTCTAGAGATTGATTTCTTATTCTTGCGAAACAAAGTTGTCATGTTTATGTGGTTGTCAGAAACTAATCCCTTCTTTTTTATTCGAGAAAGTTTCTAGGGACCTCTCAGCATGCTGGCTCTCACTATTAAGTTTAATATATTCGGTAGAGACCTAGTCGACCTCAGTCCTACGTCTAAACTACAGTATATATTATTCCAATGCGCAGAGCCTATTGGAATTATAGGAACTACACTACAATCTGGCATTAGAACCTGTATGTTGAACAGCGGCAAAAGACACCAAAGCACACAAAAACAACATCTCAAGAAGCACCTGCAAAAGTCTCAGAAAATGTGGTGTGGTTCCCAGAAGATCATCATTTCTCCCCTCCCTACAGCAACCGAAGCAGCAATGTAGAAGGCCACTTAAATGAAACAGCAACTGGCTCATTCATGTTGCATATACCACATTTGCGTGAAGATCACAGCCCCAATAGCCAAAATGCCATGCTATCGCACCCTTCTCTCTATTCTCTCTGTTGGCTATCAGTGGCTACATTATGATGGGCTCGTCTTCCTCACCACAGAGAACCTGGTTTTATGAGCCTACATTAGGCACATCCCATTCATTTAACCCAATATTTCTCAAATTTGGAGGGATATTCTCAAGAACGTGTGATAATCATCGCCAAAATTGGTTAACTCAATGTATCATATCGCAGGAAAATAACTCTGTGTTAACGTCCTATTCATAAAACGGCGGTAACATGCAATTGTCTCCCGATACGGCATCAAATGTCCGTGATAAAGTCCCTGGGATGGCGATAAAAATCTTAACCCCAATGTGAAAAAAGTTGCGATGGGACCAACTGTGATAAAAAATCAGTGACAAGCTGCTCCAGACCTGCAATTCACTCGCATCAAGTCGGAAAATTCACAATAAAAGTAGAAAAAAAAATACAAACAAAAGCAAAACAACTGCGAAGCACAAGGGAGGTAGCCGGAGCAATAACAGAGGACAACCAGATCTCCACAAGCCCCCCGGAGGCCCAGTACGGGACCTCAGGGTCAGGGAAGGGCAAGGACAAGAAGAAGAGGAAAACATGCTTCAGTGCGCAGGAAAATAGGATCCTGATAACGGAGGTGATAAAACACCAACTACTGTTCGTCACCTTCACTGTGTCATTGGCAACAAAAAATGGAATATAGCAGTCTATCGTGGACAAGGTGAATGCTGTCGAAGTGCTGGAGAAGAGAATGGAAGCGGTCAAGAGGCACTGGAATGATGTGAATCGCAAAACCAAGCAGAAACTCGCCAACAACCAGAAAACAGCAATGCAGACTGGAGATGGGAGTCCAGCGCTACAGGAGGAGCTGGATGAGATGGAGGAAATGGTGTCCACAGTCATCACTGTGGAGACAGTGGCAGGAGTTGGGGGACCGGACACAGCTCAACATGACCTGACACAACAGTAGCAGGGTGAGTAATGACCAGGGACTGGGGGGACGGGATGAGATGGGCACAATGGCACACATGCACAATTTTGTATAGCACAGTGCACACCCACAATGACTCTGGAGCATGTCTCTGATCTCGTTAGCACACCGCAACACACCTAGAAACAGTAAGTAGGGTCCGTCCTATATGTGCTCAGAGGGGGCCCTTCCCACACACCAACAATCTCACAACCAACCCATGTCCATGTGTTAAACCCAGCAAAGCGGCGCGTCTGTGAGCAACACTGACAATGCAAGTGACACTGCATGACGAATATCATTGCTGCAGTCAATATATCATGAAATGTTGCATGCCACGACACTGAGGGGGCTCAGTGTGGATCCACATCCATAAAGGAGCAGGTCACACTCTGACACACCCATGTGCACAAAGAACCCCTGACATCAACAACACATCTGCGGACAAACCATGTCACAGACCCCCAACTCCCACCAAGAGACCAATGTACCCAAGTATACAACATCTCAGCACTGTAAAAGCACAGAAGTCAAAGGCACACTGCATGAAAGGGATAAGGGGCAGCAAAATCAGAGCTGCAGGGGCGACTCTCCCAAAATGCAGCACAAACACATAACATGCAGAGCACATCAACATTGACAACAGTGTGGTACAAACCGCAACAGAACAAAGGACACAACTGGTGCCGCTTGTATGTAGAAACTGGCTAATCACATTTGGCATAGCAGGGAAATGTGAGATGATAATGTACAAGTACAAACACAATCTGTGATGTCATCGAAATGTCCATTGTTCCGCATCAAATTGTTGTAAATGTATCTAGGACCCTAATTAAATATTCCTGATTCATGCCCTTATGCGGTGATGATAAATAATGTCCTAATGAAGGCATACAAATCTTACCCATATTCAGCCATAGCCCACGCAGCCCAAATACGGCAAGGCTACTTCCTTAGATCCCTAAAGAGCACAACGAGTTCTTTCGACACACCAAACTTCAGTAACCTGGGAATTCCCCATGTCTTTGTTTTGATTTGTCATTGAACTCCTGCGAGGACTAAAGGAACAGTCAGTTCTCAGTGACATCTTTTATTGATGTCTTAAGTCCAACCTTACGTCAAACACAGCACTTTCCAGGTATAAATATACCAACACTTGCCTTAAGCGAACACACAGTGGTGTGGAGCAGAGCGGCTATCTACTTATTCAAAGCCCAGCTGATGCGAGAGCCGAAGGAAGCTGCCCCTCCCCTTTGACACACTGGAGAAGCTGCCTTTTCTCATGCCGAGAAATCCAGCTCCGGTGTTTCCAGTCCCCCTCGCAGGTTGCTGGAAGATCGAGTCCTGAGAAACGAGATACAAGACCTCCTTCATTCTATAACCAAGGTACGGAGCTGACTCAAACCTTAGAGAGAATTCTTGATTCAGATTCTTGGCAAAAAAAAGCAACTTAACTTAAAACTGCAACTTACTTACTCCTTCCCACGTATTAGGCTTAGGTCAGGTACACCGGGGTAGGCGTATCTTAGAAGCACCAGTTAACCCCTTCGCTGCTGGGCCTTTTCCCCTCCTGTGCTGAGCCCTTTTTTGGCTATTTGGGGTAGTGCGCGCTTAGGCCCCTGTAACTTTTTGACCACATAAGCTATCCACACCAAATTTGCGTCCTTTTCTTCCAACATCATGTGGATTCTAAAGGCGCCCAGGGTTTGTGGATTACCTTGGAGGGGTCCCAGAAATTAACCAAAATATAGTGATTTGTTTGTTTTTTTCAGAAAAAAGGGAAAAACGGGCTGCAAATGAAAGCCTCTGGGTTTTTCCCTGAAAATGTTATCAAAAAAGGGTTTGTGGGGCTGAAATCTCCATTTTCTCAGCTTTTAGGAAATGACAGTCTTTTGTCAGAGAACCGACATTTTTCACACAGTTTTGGCATTTTTCTGGGACATAGCCTATTTTTGCTATTTTTAGAGCTCTCCACCTCCTTCCAGTTAATGGTAGAAATGAGTTTGAAAGCAATAATGGATCCTAGAAAGCTGTACATTTTCAAAACGTAGACAAAATTCTGAATTCAGAAAGGGGTCATTTGTCTAAATCCATGAAGGTTTCTTTATAGAAACTAACAGTTAAATATTGGAATAATTGAAAATTTGTTGAAAAAAACAGCCTTTTGTCTCAACGTTTTCACCTATAACTTTTTCTAGTTTTGACAGCTCTTAGAAAGCAAGATACCGTTACATCCGTTAGACCTTCCTGGTTGTGGGGATATATAGGACTTGTAGTTTCACCAAGAACCCGACGAACCCAGATCCAAAAACTGAGCAGCAACTTGCAATGGTATTTTTTCATTTACTGGGTATAGAGCACTTTGTCTTGGAAAATGTATACATGGAAAAATCTGTATGAAAGACACCTATGTATTTCTGAATTGGGTATAAAATATAGAGTTCAGAAACAGTATATTATTGCTAATTTTCAAAATTGGGAATACTCATACTAGCATGAGAATTATTGGTCATTTTTCAAAATTATTTTTTTTTACACAATGTCTTTCATTGAAAGGGAGAAATGCGCAAAAGCTCAATTGGTAATAACAGTTGATTTACAAATCTGAATTACCCCAAGTCTCCCGATAAAAACGGTACCTCACTTGTGTGGGTCGCCCTTGTGCCTGCGACAGGAAACGGCGCAAAATGCAAAGTGGTGACACCTAAATTTTGCAGTTACAAATTGACCCTTTTTTAGCAAAGTGCCTACCTGTAGTTTTTGCACCCTAGCTCTGCCGGCACCTAGGGAAACCTAGCAAACCTATACATTTTTGAAAAGTAGACACCCAGGGGAATTCAGGATGGGGTGACTTGACTGCCTACCACCAGGTCTTGTTACCCAGAATCCCTTGCAAACCTACGAATTTGACAAAAAAAACACATTTTCCTCACATTTCTGTGGAGGAAAGTTCTGGAATCTGCTTGGATCAACAAATTTCCACCCACCCAGTGTTCCCCCAGGTCTCCCGAAAACAATGGTACCTCACTTGCGTGGGTAGGCATAGTGGCTGCAACACGAAACAGCGCAAAACGCAACGTGGTCGCACCTCAATTTCCCAGTGAAATCTTGCGCTCTTTGGACAAAGAGACTACCTTTTGTTTTTGAGCCCTAGCTCTGCCAGCACCTAGGGAAACCTAGCAAACCTATACATTTTTGAAATGTAGACACCCAGGGGAATTCAGGATGGGGTCACTCGACTGCCTACCCCCAGGTTCTCTTACCCAGAATCCCTTGCAAAGCTAAGAAATTGGAAAAAAAACGCATTTTCCTCACATTTCTGTGGTGGAAAGTTCCGGAATCTGCGTGGATCAACAAATTTCCACCCTCCCAGCGTTCCCCCAGGTCTCCTGAGAAAAATGGTATCTCATTTGCCTGAGTAGGCATAGTGGCTGCGACAGGAAACAGTGCAAAACGCAACGTGGTCACAACTCAATTTTTCAGTGAAATTGTGCACGTTTTGGGCAAAGAGACTACCTTTTGTTTTTGAACCCTAGCTCTGCCTGCACCTAGGGAAACCTAGCAAACCTATACATTTTTGAAAAGTAGACACCCCGGGGAATTCAGGATGGGGTCAATCGACTGCCTACCCCCAGGTTCTCTTACCCAGAATCCCTTGCAAAGCTAAGAAATTGGGAAAAAAACGCATTTTCCTCACATTTCTGTGGTGGAAAGTTCCGGAATCTGCGTGGATCAACAAATTTCCACCCACCCAGCGTTCCCCCAGGTCTCCCGAGAAAAATGGTATCTCATTTGCCTGGGTAGGCATAGTGGCTGCGACAGGAAACAGTGCAAAACGCAACGTGGTCACAACTCAATTTTTCAGTGAAATTGTGCACGTTTTGGGCAAAGAGACTACCTTTTGTTTTTGAACCCTAGCTCTGCCGGCACCTAGGGAAACCTAGCAAACCTATACATTTTTGAAAAGTAGACACCCAGGGGAATTCAGGATGGGGTCACTCGACTGCCTACCCCCAGGTCCTCTTACCCAGAATCCCTTGCAAAGCTAAGAAATTGGAAAAAAAACGCATTTTCCTCACATTTCTGTGGTGGAAAGTTCCGGAATCTGCGTGGATCAACAAATTTCCACACACCCAGCGTTCCCCCAGGTCTCCCGAGAAAAATGGTATCTCATTTGCCTGGGTAGGCATAGTGGCTGCGACAGGAAACAGTGCAAAACGCAACGTGGTCACAACTCAATTTTTCAGTGAAATTGTGCACGTTTTGGACAAAGAGACTACCTTTTGTTTTTGAACCCTAGCTCTGCCGGCACCTAGGGAAACCTAGCAAACCTATACATTTTTGAAAAGAAGACACCCAGGGGAATTCAGGATGGGGTCACTCGACTGCCTACCCCCAGGTTCTCTTACCCAGAATCCCTTGCAAAGCTAAGAAATTGGAAAAAAAACGCATTTTCCTCACATTTCTGTGGTGGAAAGTTCCGGAATCTGCGTGGATCAACAAATTTCCACCCACCCAGCGTTCCCCCAGGTCTCCCGAGAAAAATGGTATCTCATTTGCCTGGGTAGGCATAGTGGCTGCGACAGGAAACAGTGCAAAACGCAACGTGGTCACAACTCAATTTTTCAGTGAAATTGTGCACGTTTTGGGCAAAGAGACTACCTTTTGTTTTTGAACCCTAGCTCTGCCGGCACCTAGGGAAACCTAGCAAACCTATACATTTTTGAAAAGTAGACACCCCGGGGAATTCAGGATGGGGTCACTCGACTGCCTACCCCCAGGTTCTCTTACCCAGAATCCCTTGCAAAGCTAAGAAATTGGGAAAAAAACGCATTTTCCTCACATTTCTGTGGTGGAAAGTTCCGGAATCTGCGTGGATCAACAAATTTCCACGCACCCAGCGTTCCCCCAGGTCTCCCGAGAAAAATGGTATCTCATTTGCCTCGGTAGGCATAGTGGCTGCGACAGGAAACAGTGCAAAACGCAACGTGGTCACAACTCAATTTTTCAGTGAAATTGTGCACGTTTTGGGCAAAGAGACTACCTTTTGTTTTTGAACCCTAGCTCTGACGGCACCTAGGGAAACCTAGCAAACCTATACATTTTTGAAAAGTAGACACCCAGGGGAATTCAGGATGGGGTCACTTGACTGCCTACCCCCAGGTTCTCTTACCCAGAATCCCTTGCAAAGCTAAGAAATTGGGAAAAAAAACGCATTTTCCTCACATTTCTTTGGTGGAAAGTTCCGGAATCTGCGTGGATCAACAAATTTCCACCCACCCAGCGTTCCCCCAGGTCTCCCGAGAAAAATGGTATCTCATTTGCCTGGGTAGGCATAGTGGCTGCGACAGGAAACAGTGCAAAACGCAACGTGGTCACAACTCAATTTTTCAGTGAAATTGTGTACGTTTTGGGCAAAGAGACTACCTTTTGTTTTTGAACCCTAGCTCTGACGGCACCTAGGGAAACCTAGCAAACCTATACATTTTTAAAAAGTAGACACCCAGGGGAATTCAGGATGGGGTCACTCGACTGCCTACCCCCAGGTTCTCTTACCCAGAATCCCTTGCAAAGCTAAGAAATTGGAAAACAAACGCATTTTCCTCACATTTCTGTGGTGGAAAGTTCCGGAATCTGCGTGGATCAACAAATTTCCACCCACCCAGCGTTCCCCCAGGTCTTCCGAGAAAAATGGTATCTCATTTGCCTGGGTAGGCATAGTGGCTGCGACAGGAAACAGTGCAAAACGCAACGTGGTCACAACTCAATTTTTCAGTGAAATTGTGCACGTTTTGGGCAAAGAGACTACCTTTTGTTTTTGAACCCTAGCTCTGCCGGCACCTAGGGAAACCTAGCAAACCTATACATTTTTGAAAAGTAGACACCCAGGGGAATTCAGGATGGGGTCACTCGACTGCCTACCCCCAGGTTCTCTTACCCAGAATCCCTTGCAAAGCTAAGAAATTGGAAAAAAAAACGCATTTTCCTCACATTTCTGTGGTGGAAAGTTCCGGAATCTGCGTGGATCAACAAATTTCCACCCACCCAGCGTTCCCCCAGGTCTTCCGAGAAAAATGGTATCTCATTTGCCTGGGTAGGCATAGTGGCTGCGACAGGAAACAGTGCAAAACGCAATGTGGTCACAACTCAATTTTTCAGTGAAATTGTGCACGTTTTGGGCAAAGAGACTACCTTTTGTTTTTGAACCCTAGCTCTGCCGGCACCTAGGGAAACCTAGCAAACCTATACATTTTTGAAAAGTAGACACCCAGGGGAATTCAGGATGGGGTCACTCGACTGTCTACCCCCAGGTTCTCTTACCCAGAATCCCTTGCAAAGCTAAGAAATTGGAAAAGAAAACGCATTTTCCTCACATTTCTGTGGTGGAAAGTTCCGGAATCTGCGTGGATCAACAAATTTCCACCCACCCAGCGTTCCCCCAGGTCTCCCGAGAAAAATGGTATCTCATTTGCCTGGGTAGGCATAGTGGCTGCGACAGGAAACAGTGCAAAACGCAACGTGGTCACAACTCAATTTTTCAGTGAAATTGTGCACGTTTTGGGCAAAGAGACTACCTTTTGTTTTTGAACCCTAGCTCTGCCGGCACCTAGGGAAACCTAGCAAACCTATACATTTTTGAAAAGTAGACACCCAGGGGAATTCAGGATGGGGTCACTCGACTGCCTACCCCCAGGTTCTCTTACCCAGAATCCCTTGCAAAGCTAAGAAATTGGGGAAAAAAATGCATTTTCCTCACATTTCTGTGGTGGAAAGTTCTGGAATCTGCGTGGATCAACAAATTTCCACCCACCCAGCGTTCCCCCAGGTCTCCCGAGAAAAATGGTATCTCATTTGCCTCGGTAGGCATAGTGGCTGCGACAGGAAACAGTGCAAAACGCAACGTGGTCACAACTCAATTTTTCAGTGAAATTGTGCACGTTTTGGGCAAAGAGACTACCTTTTGTTTTTGAACCCTAGCTCTGCCGGCACCTAGGGAAACCTAGCAAACCTATACATTTTTGAAAAGTAGACACCCAGGGAAATTCAGGATGGGGTCACTCGACTGCCTACCCCCAGGTTCTCTTACCCAGAATCCCTTGCAAAGCTAAGAAATTGGGAAAAAAAACGCATTTTCCTCACATTTCTGTGGTGGAAAGTTCCGGAATCTGCGTGGATCAACAAATTTCCACCCACCCAGCGTTTCCCCAGGTCTCCCTATAAAAATGGTACCTCACTTGCGTGGGTAGGCATAGTGGCTGCGAAAGGAAATGGTTCAAATTGGTAGTTTCCAAAGATGTGGTTTGCAGGGATTTCTGGGTAGGAAAACATTGGGGGACCCACGCATGCCATACCTCCCTGGACTCCCCCGGGTGTCTAGTTTTCAGAACTGTTTGGGTTTGGTATTTCCAAAGATGCCCGCTGAGCCCCGGTCCAAAAACTTAATCCTACCCCCCAAAAAAGAAGGTAATGTTGCTATTGGTTATTGTAATTTCTCCACCGTACGATTTGGACCGTTTCCTGTTGCAGCCACTATGCCTACCCACGCAAGTGAGGTACCATTTTTATCGGGAGACCTGGGGGAACGCTGGGTGGGAGGAAATTTGTGTGAGCCCAGTGACGCCACGCTTTCCCACGCATAAAAAGTGTGAAAAAACTGATTTTTCCAGCAAAAATTGAGGTTTGCAAGGGATTCTGGGTAAAGGAACGTTGGAGGATCCATGCAAGCCATACCTCCTTGGAAGCCCCCGGGTGTCTACTTTTCAGAAATGTATGGGTTTGGTAGGTTTCCCTAGATGGCCGTCTAGCACAGGGCCAAAAACCCAGGTAACCCCTTTTGCAAAAGCTGGTGGTACTGACATTCAATACCACCAGCTTTTGCAAGAGGGGTTACCTGGGTTTTGGGCACCGTGCTAGACGGCCATCTAGGGAAACCTACCAAACCCACACATTTCTGAAAAGTAGACACCCGGGGGCTTCCAAGGAGGTATGGCATGCGTGGGTCCCCCAATGTTTTCCTACCCAGAACTCCTTGCAAACCTTAAAATTAGGTAAAAATATCACTTTTCCAAACTTTTTTGCGTGGGATCTCCGTGCCGGCAAAAATGTCCTACCACCCAGCATTCCCCTTGTTCTCCCGAGTAAAAGGATACCTCACTTGCGTGGGTGCCCCAAAGCAGAACAGGCCAAAATTGAATTTTTAAAAAAGTAGCATTTAAGTTTTACAAGTTAAGTCCCACTGCCTTAGTCACAGGCCTTTGGCCCACCCACCACCAGCCGCGGACCCATCACATTACAACACTCACACCAGCAGACAGCGCCATTCAAGGGCCCATCACTTACGTATCTGCCACAGCAACTACACAAAATGATGGACTGGGTAGAGTGTCACTCAACTAGCAGTGTGTGTAGTGACCAACAGAAAGTTAGTACTCGCACACTGCCAGCCGAGCGCCAGTCCACCCACACCACCATCCAAGCACCAGACCATGCACACCGCCAGCCAAACACCACTCAGCACACACCGACAGCCAAGTACCACTGCACACACACCGCCAGCCAAGCACCACTCCGTGCACAGACAGCCAAGTACCACTCCGTGCACAGACAGCAAAGTACCACTCCATGCACACCATCCAGCCAAGCGCCACTCCACACACACCGCCAGCCAAGCACCACTCCACGCACACCGCCAGCCAAGCACCACTCCACGCACACTGCAAGCCAAGCGCCACTCCACGCACACCGCAAGCCAAGCGCCACTCCGTGCACAGACAGCAAAGTACCACTCCACGCACACCATCCAGCCAAGCGCCACTCTACACACACTGCCAGCCAAGCACCACTCCGTGCACAGACAGCCAAGTACCACTCCGTGCACAGACAGCAAAGTACCACTCCACGCACACTGCAAGCCAAGCGCCACTCCACGCACACTGCAAGCCAAGCGCCACTCCACGCACACCGCAAGCCAAGCGCCACTCCACACACACCACCAGCCAAGCGCCACTCCACACACACCACCAGCCAAGCGCCACTCCACACACACCGCCAGCCAAGCACCACTCCGTGCGTAGATAGCCAAGTACCCCTCCACGCACACCGCCAGCCAAACACCACTCAGCGCACACCGACAGCCAAGGGCCACTCCACACACACCGCCAGCCAAGCACCACTCCACGCACACTGCAAGCCAAGCGCCACTCCACGCACACTGCAAGCCAAGCGCCACTCCACGCACACCGCCAGCCAAGCACCACTCCACGCACACTGCAAGCCAAGCGCCACTCCACGCACACTGCAAGCCAAGCGCCACTCCACGCACACTGCAAGCCAAGCACCACTCCACGCACACTGCCAGCCAAGCACCACTCCGTGCACAGACAGCCAAGTACCACTCAACGCACACCACCAGCCAAATGCCACTCCACACACACCGCCAGCCAAACACCACTCCACGCACACTGCAAGCCAAGCGCCACTCCACACACACCACCAGCCAAGCGCCACTCCACACACACCACCAGCCAAGCGCCACTCCACACACACCACCAGCCAAGCGCCACTCCACACACACCGCCAGCCAAGCACCACTCCGTGCGTAGATAGCCAAGTACCCCTCCACGCACACCGCCAGCCAAACACCACTCAGCGCACACGGACAGCCAAGGGCCACTCCACACACACCGCCAGCCAAGCACCACTCCACGCACACTGCAAGCCAAGCGCCACTCCACGCACACTGCAAGCCAAGCACCACTCCACGCACACCGCAAGCCAAGCGCCACTCCACACACACCACCAGCCAAGCGCCACTCCACACACACCACCAGCCAAGCGCCACTCCACACACACCACCAGCCAAGCGCCACTCCACACACACCGCCAGCCAAGCACCACTCCACACACACCACCAGCCAAGCACCACTCAGCGCACACCGACAGCCAAGTACCACTCCACACACACCGCCAGCCAAGCACCACTCCATGCACACCGCAAGCCAAGCGCCACTCACTGCCAGCCAAGCACCGCTCCACGCACACCGCCAGCCAAGCACCACTCCGTGCACAGACAGCAAAGTACCACTCAACGCACACCACCAGCCAAACGCCACTCCACACACACCGCCAGCCAAACACCACTCCACGCACACTGCAAGCCAAGCGCCACTCCACACACACCTCCAGCCAAGCGCCACTCCACACACACCACCAGCCAAGCGCCACTCCACACACACCGCCAGCCAAGCACCACTCCGTGCGTAGATAGCCAAGTACCCCTCCACGCACACCGCCAGCCAAACACCACTCAGCGCACACCGACAGCCAAGGGCCACTCCACACACACCGCCAGCCAAGCACCACTCCACGCACACTGCAAGCCAAGCGCCACTCCACGCACACTGCAAGCCAAGCGCCACTCCACGCACACCGCAAGCCAAGCGCCACTCCACACACACCACCAGCCAAGCGCCACTCCACACACACCACCAGCCAAGCGCCACTCCACACACACCACCAGCCAAGCGCCACTCCACACACACCGCCAGCCAAGCACCACTCCACACACACCGCCAGCCAAGCACCACTCCACACACACCACCAGCCAAGCACCACTCAGCGCACACCGACAGCCAAGTACCACTCCACACACACCGCCAGCCAAGCACCACTCCACGCACACCGCAAGCTAAGCGCCACTCACCGCCAGCCAAGCACCGCTCCACGCACACCGCCAGCCAAGCACCACTCCGTGCACAGACAGCAAAGTACCACTCAACGCACACCACCAGCCAAACGCCACTCCACACACACCGCCAGCCAAACACCACTCCACGCACACTGCAAGCCAAGCGCCACTCCACACACACCACCAGCCAAGCGCCACTCCACACACACCACCAGCCAAGCGCCACTCCACACACACCGCCAGCCAAGCACCACTCCGTGCGTAGATAGCCAAGTACCCCTCCACGCACACCGCCAGCCAAACACCACTCAGCGCACACCGACAGCCAAGGGCCACTCCACACACACCGCCAGCCAAGCACCACTCCACGCACACTGCAAGCCAAGCGCCACTCCACGCACACTGCAAGCCAAGCGCCACTCCACGCACACCGCCAGCCAAGCACCACTCCACGCACACTGCAAGCCAAGCGCCACTCCACGCACACTGCAAGCCAAGCGCCACTCCACGCACACTGCAAGCCAAGCGCCACTCCACGCACACCGCCAGCCAAGCACCACTCCACGCACACCGCCAGCCAAGCACCACTCCATGCACAGACAGCCAAGTACCACTCCACGCACACCATCCAGCCAAACGCCACTCCACACACACCGCCAGCCAAGCACCACTCCACGCACACCGCAAGCCAAGTGCCACTCACCGCCAGCCAAGCACCGCTCCACGCACACCGCCAGCCAAGCACCACTCCGTGCACAGACAGCAAAGTACCACTCAACGCACACCACCAGCCAAACGCCACTCCACACACACCGCCAGCCAAACACCACTCCACGCACACTGCAAGCCAAGCGCCACTCCACACACACCACCAGCCAAGCGCCACTCCACACACACCACCAGCCAAGCGCCACTCCACACACACCGCCAGCCAAGCACCACTCCGTGCGTAGATAGCCAAGTACCCCTCCACGCACACCGCCAGCCAAACACCACTCAGCGCACACCGACAGCCAAGGGCCACTCCACACACACCGCCAGCCAAGCACCACTCCACGCACACTGCAAGCCAAGCGCCACTCCACGCACACTGCAAGCCAAGCGCCACTCCACGCACACCGCCAGCCAAGCACCACTCCACGCACACTGCAAGCCAAGCGCCACTCCACGCACACTGCAAGCCAAGCGCCACTCCAAGCACACTGCAAGCCAAGCGCCACTCCACGCACACCGCCAGCCAAGCACCACTCCACGCACACCGCCAGCCAAGCACCACTCCGTGCACAGACAGCCAAGTACCACTCCACGCACACCATCCAGCCAAACGCCACTCCACACACACCGCCAGCCAAGCACCACTCCGTGCACAGACAGCCAAGTACCACTCAATGCAGACCACCAGCCAAGGGCCACTCCACACACACCGCCAGCCAAGCACCACTCCACGCACACTGCAAGCCAAGCGCCACTCCACGCACACTGCAAGCCAAGCGCCACTCCACGCACACCGCCAGCCAAGCACCACTCCACGCACACTGCCAGCCAAGCACCACTCCGTGCACAGACAGCCAAGTACCACTCCACGCACACCATCCAGCCATGCGCACCTCCACACACACCGCCAGCCAAGCAGCACTCCGTGCACAGACAGCCAAGTACCACTCCACGCACACCATCCAGCCAAGCGCCACTCCACCAGCCAAACACCACTTCACGCACACTGCAAGCCAAGTGCCACTCCACACACACCGCCAGCCAAGCAGTACTTCTTGCCCAAGGGGTCGCTTCCTAAAAACTAAATATAAATTCCCTGGTGCTAGTGGGTATTTTCTGCCCCCGACTGAAAATGCAAGCGGAGCCTACAGGCAGGATGCACTGTTCCTAGGAGAAAATTATTCTCATAAAGTAAACATAAATAGAATTCTAATGAATCAACAGATTTATGACTTAATGTTTATCAACATAAATTTTATTTTCCTCAGTGATTATTCAGAAATAATACTGTGTTCTCAATTCATCTTGCGACTCATGCGCTAAAGACTTACATGAATCTGAGTGGTTCATAGCATGAAAAAAATACATCAAGAGATACAAATGTATATGTGTGACCTTATGAGTCACAATTTAACAAGTTTGTCCATTAGAAGCAAAAACATTGTATGTAGTTCCTTGTTGTCGCCCGATGCATTTCGGGAAGCCCTGTTCCCTTCTTCAGGGGCGAATACCTACAACAAATATATTACAAAGAAATGTCTATATCAAAATGATGCATCTGCGAATACATAGTCATTATACACAGGAAGGAAAAGAGGAGAAACAACTTTCAAAATTTGTCATTGGGTGAACATGCATATATCAGAACATTACAATTATGTTTCACAGAAAAATCACTGTACATAACCCCTGCTATGGATCAACCCTACATTAATCATATATTAATGTGTTGCCTACAATAAAAAAAGTAAACAATTAATAAAACGAAACTTGACTTGGTCATAAAACACCACACATTAAGAACAGTAAGAGAAGCGTAATATGAAAGCCTGTATATGATATGTGCTAGATCATTTAAATCAGAGCAAATGCCATGATTAACATATGAGTCTGTGACATAACCTACAATCAAGGTCACAAAAGATGAATAACTATCTGTCCGATGTCATAGCTGTATGATACACGACGGTATTTATGGGGAAATAATAGACCTACCAGCCGGAGGGTGGTAAAAAATGCGCTATCTGAATCTTCTATGGTATCTATTCCGTTAGTGAACTGTGAAGAAATAATATAAAGAGTAAGCTACGAAGTTCAGTAGGACGTGTTTACTTTAGAGGATATCTAAACTTGTGTAATAGAGATGGCACTGATATCACCAGCATAAGCAAAAACGTATGAATATTTAGACCTATACCTAAAAATATCTGAACATGCGTAATAGAAATAACACTGGATTTGCCTACATCAGACAACAACATTAGAAGATATGCACCTAATCGTGTGTAAAATCTAGTCAATTTTAGCTGTCCTGTCACTAACTGAGCGCACATATCTACTGTGTTTAAATTCACAAGCATGCTAACAATTCCCCATGTTGAACAAAGAAAGATATACCTAAAGACGTACGTGTCTATAAACTGATACAGTCACTGTAGCTTGAAACTAAAACGTTCTGCAGTATACACACAATGTTACTCGCGGTGTATGCGGAGGATTCTAAAAGGAAAAAACAAGAGCAGAGCGTAAGGACTTTGCTTTGTGCACGTTGAAAATGCGGTAGACACGAACGCTGGACTGCGTCTTACCGGTTCTCACGAGGGCGAGTGATGATCCTAGCTAGTTTGATGGTGGACTTCTGCAAAATAAATGTATGCAGAAACCGTAATCAGAAACCATAGTTGGAGGTTATACCAAGTTTCGAGTAACTGCATGTTACGCGCTGCACTATATCCTCTTTACTTAGTAATTGTATATTTTCTGCCCCCCCCTGGGGGCAAAAAGGCAAATAAAACGGGCCGATTTGCACCTAGGGTGGACAGAAAAACAAAAAACACAATCATGGCCACCTGGAAGCGACCCTTACCCAATGGGTCGCTTCCCAAAAGAAACACAGTGCCCCAACAAATATCCCTGGTGCTAGTGGGAAATTTCTGCCCCCCCCCTGGGGGCAAAACGGCCGAAAAACAGGCCGATTTGCCCCCGGGGGGGCAGAAAAACAAAAAGTTAAGTGTGAGGCCACCTGGAAGCAACCCTTGCCCAAGGGGTCGCTTCCTAAAAGCTAAAAACAAAATCCCTGGGGCTAGTGGGCATTTTCTGTCCCCCCCTGGGGGCAAAACGGCAAAAAAACGGGCCGATTCGCCCCCAGGGGGGACAGAAAAACGTAAACAAAAAATATGGCCGCCATCTTGGCTCCAAAAAACAACCCTGGTGCTAGTGGGGAATTTCTGCCTCCCCTGGGGGCAAAACGGCCGAAAAAACGGGCCGATTTGCCCCCAGGGGGGGCAGAAAAACGAAAACATTATCACAGCCCGCCTGGAAGCGACCCTTGCCCAAGGGGTCGCTTCCTATAATCTAAAATTACATCCCTGGTGCTAGTGGGGGCATTTCCGCCGCACAATCGCGACGCTGTGCGCGATCGTGAGGCAGAAATGCCCTGCAAAGAGACATCAGGGGAGAGGAAAAACTCTTTCCTCTCCCCTGATGCCTCTTCGCTGCCCCAAACCCCCGCCAGACACTGCAATCTTACCTTTTCCCCAGACGCGCAGGAAGCAGATGGCTTCCCGAGCGCTGGGAATCCCTGATGATGTCAGCGCGCGCTGTGCGCGCTGACGTCATCTGGGATTCCCATGGGGGGGGGGCGGGGGCGGCAGCGGAAGGTCTTCCGCTGCCGCCCCCAGCAAAACAACGAGGATCAGAGAACCTCGGGGGGAGCGCCAGCGCTTCCCCCGAGGGCGGGGCTCATGACGAGCTGGGCTCGTCATCAGCACACGACCACCGTGCACCATGACGAGCCCAGCTCGTCATCAGCATCGAAAGGGTTAAGTTTGTTAGTCAATGTTTTTAAGTATGTAAATATTTTATCCGTTTTAAAGTAACATATGGCTAATAAACCATATCAATGCTTTTACAGTATTATTTTATAATACTTCTTTTACTGTACGCACTTTACTTCATGATAAGTATTGCAATTGTGGCAATTCATTTCTCTTGCATGAGAAAGAAGACTGCACAATAAAATAACACCTTTTATTGAAAACACCCGTCTTTCTATTTCTCTGCACTCTGGTGGAACTAAGCATGCACGATTGACTGAATGAAATAGCTGTCTATTGTTTTCACAGGGCTCTGGAGATACACTCCTTATTCTGGGGGAGCAAAGTTGTCATGTTGTATGGTTGTTAGAAGCTAATCCCTTCTTGTCTAAATCAGGGAAGTTAACCCCTCCCTATTCATTCGAGAAAGTTTCTAGTGACCTCTGAGCTAGCTGGCAAAAACTAATTAAGTCTAACATAGTCAGTAGAGACCTAGAGGACCTCAGTCCTACATCTACACTGCTGTTTATGTTATTCCAATGCGCAGAGCCTATTGGGAATATAGGAACTACACTAAATGTAAATGTAAACGTAGGTGTACTTATATAGCGCAACCTGTCACCCAAAGGGCATCCTGGCGCTTGCTTAGGGAACCCGTCCTGGTATTCCCCTGTGAGAGGCCCCGGAAGGGTGTCCACAGGGTGAAACCCAGGCATCCCGCCGCGAGGGGCCGTAGTGGAGATTAAGCAAGCTATTGCCCAGAGTTGCAGAGTGAGACCCCGTGAGTCGAGTAGGCACCGGAGAGAGAAATATCGAGGCCGTGGAATTTTTTTTTTTTGAGCCCGAGACCCGCTGAGGCGGGGAATCGAACCCTGGTCCACGGTTGATCCCAGCTTCCGGGTCTGCCGCCTCTAACCACTGAGCCACACTTCTCCACCCTACATGGCGCCCACGTGGAGCAAGGCGATAATCTAACGCAAGATTCTAGAGTAACTCAGTCGTGCTTTCCACACAGACCCCTTTCTCTCGTAAAAACTCCAATAGACGTCTGGAGTGGGTGAAAGATTAATATCCGCCAAAACTTAGTAGGATGAAAATCCTATATATTAGTTTACGGTATAGTCAACGTTGAAGGATACAGTGTTCCAAAATATTGTGCACCTAGGGGCATATTATCAAGGGATTTATCTCCGCTTTTTTGGCTTTAAAAGCCAAGAAAGCGGAGATAAAATTATCTCCCTATCAGCAACAGGGTGCTAACACGCAAATTCGCATGTTAGCACCCTTTTTCTCTACGCTTCCCCTTGCATCTCTAATGAGATGCAAAGGGGGCGTTCCAGAGAAAAATAATAGGAGAAATGTTGTTAAGCGACATTACTCCTATTATCAAGGATTTGGAAATATTTGCGCTAAGCGCGAATATCTCCAAAAGCTAACACCTGCCCTGAGCTGTTCTTAGCCATGTTATCCAATGGTAGGTGGATAACATGGCTAAGAGCATTAGCTCGGTAATGCATGAATATCGCTGATTTTTCAGCGATATTCATGCATTGCGGCCGATTTTTATCGCTTTTGCGATAAACCTTGATAATAGCAAGGTTTATGTGCGATAATTTCTGGCAATGCTTAGCGTTAAAAAATTCATTGCTAAGCATCATTAGCGACAAATATCGCTTAGCGTTGGTAATATGCCCCCTAATCTTTGTTTCCTTAAAAAGTTCCTCTGCAAGAAACTCTCATTAAACAATGTCAAATCACGGTGACAACAACGAAACCGATGAAGCCGTAGTAAATGCGAATCAACCGGGGGTCAGACCTTACAGTGTCTAATGAAGACGACCATGATGCCGTAATCATCCCGGCCAATATAAGAAAAACAATAACTATAAAAATTATAGAAAATGGGGTATCACCAAGAGGTGGTACTGTTGTATTTGTGGTAGGGGCACATGAGTATCAGCAGACAGAGGTATTCTATTCCTGGGTAACTTTTCCAGCAGCACATACAGTGACACGTGAGTTCAACTACTATAAAGTAGCGGAATCTCCAGAGGAATACTCTAGTTTCGAGGAAATTGAAATTCCCCTAACATACCAAGAGCACCTGCTCTTATTTAATGGTGACCTAAAACATCAAAATCACATTACCAGGCTCGGTCCACTAGGTAGACCAGGAGCCACGTGGCTGGTTCTAGCCAGCTATACACCACATCCAGACATTGAAACAATGTTTCAATGTCTGGGTGTGGTGTATAGAATTCTTAGTTAAAATAAAAGAATTAACAAAAGCATACAGAGAATTAGTTCAAATCACACTTGACAGTACAAACTCCCGATTAAAACAACTAATTGAAAATCTTGAAAAAACCTTTATTATAAACAATCTCAATACTCAAAAGAAGAAATGGGAGGGTAATAAACAAACCACTCCCAGAGAAAAACAATTTCAGTCCAGAGGGAGGTCTCCCCAACAGAGAAATAAGTCTCCAGGCAGCGGTGACAAGTCTCCCCAAAGGGAGCCCTCTGAAAAAAGATATAATCTTAGAGATAGGGATAAATTAAGAAAACATGACAGATTTCAAGACATTGATACAGGTCCCTCTCGATCTTTTCAGACTTCCTCACAGAAATCGGAAAGAAGAGGACGGTCAGAACACAAGGAAGAGCACGTCAAGTCCAAAGACAAAGAACCTGCTCATCAAAGTAAAAAATCACAATTTCCCAGAAAGAAGGTAGCAAGTATAAAAATTAAACATGCAGAGAATCCTGAGAATTGCAAAAAACACAGTTGATGGACAGAATGCAGAACAATGTCTTACATTCACCCCAGTACAAAGATCTGGGCCTAAATCCATCGTTTTTTTGCACTCCACACCACCCTAGGTCAGACAATGAATATATGCAAATCAGCCTTGACCCGGTGCCTCATGGGACCAGTCCAGCCGGAACCACCAAGCCATGTCTTTCCCAGACCGGAATCAAGCATCCAAGGACCGGTTTCTGGCTATCAGCCTTCTTCAGCCTGGATAGCTTGACTCCAGTGATGTGGAGAGCCTGGGACTCACGTCTGAGCATACCCAGCCCACTCGGGGTGAAAATTGCAAAAAACACAGTTGATGGACAGAATGCAGAACAATGTCTTACATTCACCCCAGTACAACAATCTGGGCCTAAATCTATCATTTATTTGCACTCCGCACCACCCTAGGTCAGACAATGGCTATATGCAAATCAGCCTTGGCCCTGTGCCTCATGGGTACAGTCCAGCCCGAACTATCAAAGCCATGTCTTTCCTAGAGCGGAATCAAGCATCCAAGGACTGGTTACTGGCTATCAGCCTTCTTCAGGCTGGTTAGCTTGACTCCAGTGATGTGGAGAGCCTGGGACTCACGTCTCAGCATACCCAGCCCACTCGGGGTGAAAATTGCAAAAAACACAGTTGATGAACAGAATGCATGGCTTGGTAGTTTGAGCGTAGAAATTTACACTTTTGCAATAAATTGTGAGGACTGCAACAGAGATCGCAGTTGTGAACCGGACCAGACACCAGCCCAGACACCACTATTAGACAGCATCAGGCTATCTATGCGCAGACGTCCAATTGGACAAATGCGGTCCCATAATTATTAAGACTTGATTCACTAAAGATGTGGCCCCAGCGCTTGGCTGACGCCAGAACTGCTATAAAAGATTTGCGAGTCTTTATCGGCACATACGCAATTGGCATGCTACAGTCTGATCAGGGTCCTGCGTTTAGCTCTTGAGCTTACAAAGTGGCCATGAGCAGCATGGGCATTGCATTGCGGTACTCTTCTCCCTTCCATCCTGAGGGAACTGCGGTTGTGGAAAGAAAAAACTGTGACATAAAGCAATCTATAACGGCGAGGGTATTAGGTTCGGGTGATGGGTGGGTCAAACATCTAATAAGTGTCCAACGTAGTCTTAACAATCTGCCAAGAAGTTCTCTAAAGGGTTTCACTCCATATGAACTATTGTTCGGTACTAGAATGAGAATCCAGGACTTAGATAGTCATACTTTAGTGTTGAAGAAAAAACCTTTGATATCAAAGATCGTTTGGCTGTTTTACAGGACTTGAATGAAACAAGAAAAAGTCTAAGGCCCACATGCATCAAAGTGCCCATTTGCGATTTCTTAATTGCGAAAATTAGGGAATCGCAATTAAGAAATCGCAAATGGCAATGCATTAAACATTTGCATTTTTTTTGCAATTCAGTAATTTTCCTTAATTGCGATTCACAATTTGCGAATCGCAATTAAGGAAAAGCCTTCCCATTGATTCCTATGGGCCAAAAGGCCCGTAGGAATCAATGGGAAGGCATTCACATTTTGCGAATTTCAAATTGCAGTTCGCAAAATGTGAATGCAATTTCAAGGGTGCATGGGGGGGTCCAAAGAACCCCTCCCTGCACCCCTGAAATGTAACTTTAAATGCAATTTACACACACACATGACCCAATGACATGTGTGTGTGTAAATTAAAACTTTCAAATATGCAACTAGTGCATGTTTGAAAGTTTTCGGTAAATTAGCATGAAGTTTAACTTCATGCTAATTTACCCCTTCCAAATAGCGAATTCGCAAATGAAAATTAATCATGCATTGCATTTAAAAATCTCAAATTGCGAATTCTTAAATGCAATCGCAATTTTAGAAATCGCAACATGGTTGCGATTCCTAAAATTGCGAAATGCATGATGCATTCCAAAGTAGTCAATTGTATTCGCAAATGGCCGAAAATTGCGATTCGCACCGTTTGCGAATGCAATTCTGTTTGATGCATCTAGGCCTAAGTAACATAAAGTCTAAGCCAACAACCACTGAAGAACCACCTGTCCCAGCAAGACATGTCTGGATTCCAAAGATTGGGGATCTGGTCAGAGAAAAGATCGTGGTGAAGAAGGAATTTGGGCCTTCTTACAGAAAAGCAGTACCTGTCTTAGCTGTCAGTGGAACAAGATCAGTAGTACTACAGCCACTTGCTGGTAAAAAGGAAAACAGAGTTGTTTCCATCGACCTGGTGAAACCACAATCATGTGGCCAATAATAGTAGTAGGCCCAGTGGACTCCCAAGAAATAGCAGAAGACCAAATCTTGCTACAATACAAGTGGTTCAAACTGAAAGACTAATCACCTTTGATAAACCATCAGTGAATAAAATAGAACTATGCAACAAATCCATGGAACTTGTGCCTCTTGAAACCCAAATTGCTATAGTTCAAGAAACAACAGTCTACAACGATGTAGCCTCGGACTACACAAATGTAATGAAAGAGAATGCAAAGATCAATGGAAATCCGGAAGCAATCCCACCAATTGACAGAACTGCATCTGGCTACTTTATCAACTTTGATGACTTTTCGATGATCCGAGTGAACATGGAGACAAGCCAGCAACAAAAACTTTCAAAATGAATATTAAAGAACTTTTTCATCAACTCAAAGAAACATATCTGATTTTCCCTTGGATTGAACTATGGATTGTGTTAGGTGTACTTATCCTTCTACTTTGGCTAATCCTAGTTTTAATTTTGGGTACATTTCTTGATGGAACATACAGTACAATGGACACAGCAAGTCAGAACATCAACTTGGTCCTGAAACCACACAGATCCTCCCACATAGAGAAAAGAGAACTATCATCAGTGAACATCACAGCAAAGCCTATACCTGGTGGTATAGCATGGGACAGAACTGACTATGAAATCTATGGCCCGGTAGAGCTCTTGAAGTATCCACACCAATTCAAGATTTCATTAAGTGACTTCGTGACACCGAGTTCTTTCTCTGATGATTGGGACTTTGAAAACATTAATAATATGATGTCAGATTTAGAAATGTCAGAAAAGTTTACAGAACATGATTATTTACAGGGCTCATCGAATTATGAAGAGATGTACTGTTATAACCACTATGGTCATCATTATCTGCATAAATCTGCGAATCCTAGAAATGTTTTTACCTATAATCAGTGGGAACATTGTCCAACACCGCCAATAGGCAGTTCGAAAACGTTTTATGAAAAATTCCCATACTTTTCAGGGTTTAATCATACTGATCCAGAAATGTTTTATTTCAAGATGTTAAATAAGACAATAATGAAAAACATGCTGACAAACACTAAATTGATTTATTCTGAAAAATGTTATGACAAAATGTCAACATTTGGTTTTGAGTTTTTGGAAAAACAACATTGATACCAAAACAATCTGGGGAACATAAGAATGGCAGGTACAAGGTCAAGAAGCATTATTCATAGCCTGCATGATCCCAAAACAAATTATGTTCCTGAATGACACAATTCAGCAAACAACTTGTCTTGGCTTAGCTAAGATAAAAGATTTAAATAACCCGTCTATACCAAATCCTATGCCTGATAGAAACACCACTACAGATGAGGGGTTAGACGTGTCCTATATTTTAAAACAAAACAGAACAAATCCTGATAGGAAAAAATGGTTGATCTGGCCCATAGACACAAATACCTGTCAGAATAGATTCCTGATCAAAATACAGGGGTTCAAACAGAACAGGCCAGACCCTAGATACTCCCAGAGACAACATCCAGGGATAGTAACAACATATAGTGTAGGAAAAATATGCCTTGACTGGCTGCAGAAATCCAAACTTCCCGAAATAAAGTAACACTTAACTTTACTTAAAGAAGGTGCTGACTTGCGATATTTCATAATGGGACCTCGCAAACAGCGTCAAAAACGTTTCATATACGCCGGTATAGACGCAGCTTACAACGAAGCTTAGAAACTGAAACAAATTGAAACTGCAGAAAAAATACGGGAAATTGACCGTATCAATTTGGAAAAAACATTTTCTGTAGTGGACAATGGGTTAACTACTCTGTCTTCCAGAATCTATTCACTGGACAGCATTGTATCATCTGGTATTGATATAATAGAGCAGGACATGCTGATGTTACATCATGGCCAGTCCCAGTTACGTTCTATTGTACAGCTAGGATGGACGTTACAAAACCTGCGTTCAGGCTATGTGCCATGGCGTTTAATCAACACAATGTCATTGTTTTCTATCTTTAACCTTACTGATAAACAAATCAGTTTGGCACAGAAAGGAGCAGACTATACAATACTGAGCATTGAAAAACTTGAGAGATTACCATTAACAATGTCAGAAAGACCGGTCATTGAATGGATAATACATGGGACCATTACAATCCTGATAATAACTTTTCAGTTTCAATACTGCCAAAAATATATACCAGCAGGCCTGTATGAAAGGTTGGGTAATGGATACATCAAATCGACTTGAAATTTACCTTATGCACACAAATGTTACAGTGAGGGGAAAAAAAAGGTATTTCTTGGTGGTAATGATTGTAAAAAATCAATAAGCAGTACACTCCTGTGGCAAGGTATTAACTTGCATAGGGCCTGTGAAGGTTCTTCAAACAACCTTTCATGTCATCTTCAGGGCACCCCTACTACACAGATAGAACAATTTTTCAGACAGCTTTCCAACGGTAGCTACGTTTTAATAAGTGATCACAGCTGCTGTGGCATGGTGCTAGGAAAAGCCTAACTCGTAACTCTGACGGCCAGGGTCATTTGCTGTATGCAAGTATTGTATCCAAACAGCAATCCAGACATGGAGGCGGCAATATGGCCTTATGTGAATATCTCTTCTATTCGAATCGATACTTTAAGCAGAATGAAGTCTATTCTTTTACAGACAACTGTGCCTTTACCTCGTCCAAAGAGACATATGACCTGCAAGTTGCAAGGACAACGGCAGAGATACATACCCTATTATCGACAAATTGTCCGGTGCATTTCGTAGAAATGTTAAGCCAAATCTTAAACATGTCAGATACCAGTGGCGTCGCACATGTATTTAAAACAATTTTTTCGGGACTGCTAACACCCTTCGAAGCAGTTCTTGGCATCTTCCCAAATTTTGTGCATTAGCTCTTCGGCGGCCTGCCTCTTATTTTGGGACTTGTAGCAAGAATTTTATTTTTGTTCCTCCTGCTCAGATAGGGCAAGCCAAGTCACAGACAAACCTCTGGCAACGATGGAAGAAACGATCCTAGCAATACGATATCGAGACCGTATCACTAAGGTCCTCGGATTGGCCCGGCTAAGTGATCTGAATACTACGTGGTTTCTTTCATTCAGACCAATTTGGCAAAATTGCATCTTACCTGTGCTTCGATGTCTGCTATGCGGAGAAGAATGCGTATTGGATGTTTGTATTACACTACCATCAGCAGTACTAATGGATATCGACGTTTTGCTTTGTCCTGTTACGACTCATGCAACTTGTTGTCCCCAGCGGCTACCTATTCTGATGACGGCATTCGTTGAGACTTCACCATTACGATTAAGTGGCGGTGAGGTACGAAATGAAAGCGGCACCACACAGGTACAACCTTCTTTGAACATTGCTGATCCTGACATCGATGATGGCAATGCATCGCACATTTGCACTATTTCCACCTTTTCGGAGTGGCCCAACTTTCACCTACTGTTGTAGACAAATTTTTTACCAGCCTATCAGAAGTAATATTCTCCCCTAACAACGAGAATAATATTTGAAGAAAAACGAGCTCATAGAGTTCCCTGAACTCTGAATTAGACCTTCAGTTTAATAAACAGAACTCCAAAAAGACAGTGACACTATTTATTTATTTTTTTCTCCGTTCCCGAGAACAAAATTATTTCCCCTAAATTTCCGAAATATATTTACCATTTTTTGGCACATGATACTCTGCTTAAAGTAGAACTATTCTTAGAGAACAGAAGGACCTATCTATTTTTAGAGATTCTAGAGACAATATTTTGAATCAGCATTTGTACAAACCTATATAACTATGTGATGAAATGGTCTCGAATTTTTTTTCTGTATTCAGAGCCATTTCATAAATGTAGTTTTCGCAATTCATTGAGCCAATATTCATATTAACATTTCCTGAATGATAACTTTGCTTGAAAGCGTACAGTATAATACTCATTTCGTGTATCTATACCATTTCAAATGCATTTCGTTGTATTTTGGGGTGGGTTGGAAAACACATGCATACCTATATGTTTATATATTGCTTAGTATTTAGTAATGATGGACATTCTACGTGGAGTGGGTGTTGTGAATGTATCTAGGACCCTAATGAAATATTCCTGCTTCAAGCCCTTATGCGGTTATGATAAATCATGTCCCAATGAAGGCATACGAATCTTACCCATATTCAGCCATAGCCCACGCAGCCCAAATATGGCAAGTTTATTTCCTTAGATCCCTAGAGAGCACAACGAGTTCTTTCGACACACCAAACCTTCAGTAACCTGGGAATTCCCCATGTATTTGTTTTGATTTGTCATTGAACTCCTGCGAACACTAAAGGAACAGTCAGTTCTTAGTGACATCTTTTATTGACGTCTTATGTCCAACCTTACTCAAACACGGCACCTTCCAGGTATAAATATACCAACACTTGCCTTAAGCAAACACACAGTGGTGTGGGGCAGAGCGGCTATCTACTTATCCAAAGCCCAGCTGATGCGAGAGCCGAAGGAAGCCGCCCCTCCCCTTTGACACACTGGAGAAGCTGCCTTTTCTCACACTGAGAAATCCAGCTCCGCTGTTTCCAGTCACCCTTGCGGGTTGCTGGAAGATCGAGTCCTGAGAAATGAGATACAAGAAGTCCTTCATTCTATAACCACGGTACGGAGCTGACTCAAACCTTAGAGAGAATTCTTGATTTAGATTCTTGGCAAAAACCCGAACTTAACTTAAAACTGCAACTTACTTACTCCTTCCCACGTATTAGGCTTAGGTCAGGTACACCGGGGTAGGCGTTTCTTAGAAGCACCAGTTGAGTTTGTTAGTCAATATTTTAATGTATGTAAATATTTTATCCGTTTTATAGTAACATATGGCTAAGAAACCATATCAATGCTTTTACAGTATTATTTTATAATACTCATTTTACTGTACGCACGTTACTTCATGATAAGTATTGCAATTGTGGCAATTCATTTCTCGTGCATGAGAAAGAAGACTGCTCAATAAAATAACACCTTTTATTGAAAACGCCTGTCTTTCTATTTCTCTGCACTCTGGTGGAACTAAGCATGCATGATTGACTGAGTGAAATAGCTGTCTATTGTTTTCACACGACTCTGGAGATACACTCCTTATTCTGGGGGAGCAAAGTTGTCATGTTGTATGGTTGTCAGAAGCGAATCCCTTCTTGTCTAAATCAGGGAAGTTAACCCCTCCCTATTCATTCGAGAAAGTTTCTAGTGACCTCCGAGCTAGCTGGCAAAAACTAATTAAGTCTAACATAGTCAGTAGAGACCTACATGACCTCAGTCCTACGTCTACACTGCTGTTTATGTTATTCCAATGCGCAGAGCCTATTGGGAATATAGGAACTACACTACAAAATAGGCAGCTCCTCCCAAACAGTCACAATGTACCATGTTGTGCAGTCTGTATGTAAACATGTACAATCTGTCAACATACATGTGAACACAATGTTAAACTGCATCTCCCCTTCCCATTTCAGAGGGTAAACCAACACCTCCTGCAGAGCAGACTGAACCTCTCTTCTCTGATGACGAAGAGGACCTCCACACCTTCAACACCAACGCCCTCCAAGAGTTCATTGACAGCTATGCCAACCCACCTCCATGAGCAGGGTAGCCCAGCTGCATCAATGAGACCCCACCCCCTGCACAGAACACACAGCAGGCAGTACCCACCACCACAGCTGCCTCCCACGACCCCCACGAACAACACATGGACTTCCAATGCAGTGTGTTGGGGTGCCAAGAGAAGATGGCTGAACAGGTGCGGGTGGGGTCCGAATGCATGGCAGCCAAACTAGATGCCATACGTGGGTGAATAAGTCCCATCAGGCACCACTCACAGTCCTTATCGGACACCCACAGTTCGCTCCATGCTCTTCAATGATTCATGGCTGACATCGCTGAAGTCCTGACTCTGAGACAAGAACAAGTGTCTAGTCATTTCATTTCATTTCAATATCTTTATTCGACTATCAAAAGGTAGTCACAAAAGTACAATCAAATTACATTTAAAACATATTAAAACTAAGGGTGGGCGTAGTACGTGTAGTCGCGCTACACGAAGCTACGCAAAGCCGTTCTCGCACTACGCGAGCTTCGCGTAGCTTCATGAGCTTGCGTAGTAGCTTGCTGGTCCCGTTCGCGAGCCGTCTTTCTTGCTCGGGAGTGCGCAGTGCATGTTCCGGGCGCTGTCTGCGTGTTCGGGGGATTGTAGCGTGCGACCTTACCCATGTGGTGGGCTATGGGCGCGGCCATCTTGTTTTTTCAATTGTCCCGCTTGCCAGCGTCCCCTACTTCCTCTTCCGGGTCGCGAATAACGCGTTCGCGCGGTGCACGTCTTGTTCAGGAACACAACTAATTATTCACACTGACAAAGTGCGTGTTTGGGTGAAATCTCACGCAAACTTACCCACCTGGTCGCGATGGGCGCGGCCATCTTGTTTTTCACACTCTATGCTATGGTTCTGGGCCTAGTTTTCTATCCACCTTATATCTCTTCAATATCTCTCTCTGTCCCAAAGTTTATATTTTGCATTTTATTTCTACTTTTCCACCTTTTATTAGCTTTTCTACTGTTTTATTTTACTTCTTTATTTAAGCTCCTACTTCTTCCCCCTAACTTATTTTTCCTTTTGTTCTAACTTTTCTTTTCCACCTCCACCTCCACCCCAGAACCATGGAAAAGGGGAGCAGCAGAACCAGCTCGAAGGGCAAGACGCCTGCGCCCAAGAGCCGGCTGCCTTGCGGCAGAATGCGACCTGCAGGGGTGCAGGCCCGGAATCGTTTCGGGGAGGCGGAGTTGGGCACCCTGTTTTTTTTCATCCAGCGCCACCTCCCCTTGACCTCGGCAGCAGGCGGCAGGCCAAGGACCGGTTACCTTCCAGAGGAGCGTCACCGCCGGTGGGCGAAGGTGCGCCGGGAAGTCTGTCGTCGTTCAGAAATCCGGCGCACCCACCAGCAGCTGGCCCACCGGTGGGCAGACATTCTGGACAGGGAGAAGGACCTGTTGGAACAGATAGGTGTTGAAGTCGTGGTGCTTGGTGAGTAGCTAGTAATATTAATAATTTAATATATATTATAGTAGTATAGGTATTGTGTATAATTCTTGGATGAATAAGTAACATGGTTACTGGTGCGCTTAGTTACATTGCAGATCAATTCCGTCTCAAATTATTCTGTTATTGTATGACACAGGTGCTGCTCGCCACTTCTCTTACTGGTTTGTAACTTAGCGCTAGCTTGGGTTGCTGATTATTGATGTTAGAGTTTTTAGAGAACTGAAGTTAGTTGATGCTATTGCTAGAGTCTAGTCCCATTGTCCTTTAGTGAAATAGTGGTGGATGGATAGTATTAGTTCATATATTTTTAACGGTCTGCATGACGTCTCCTCTGTCACTGAATGCTTAGTTAGTTCTTATTTACCCCACCCCTCCATAGAACCGGTTTATGTTTGTTTACTGAGTGGTAGGCTTAGCACAGCAATAGCATGGTCAGGTGACTCAGTAGCAGTTCTGACGCAAGCAACAAACAATTATATGTATGTACAAATGTATGCATGTGTCCTCCATCTCATCATCTATGCATGTTTGCGGGCAAAAATTAAATCGAAATGCTGACTTACTGAACAATTGGCCCGTCTGGATTCTTGAATAGGTGGTGTAGGTCAGGTGGTACTGGCTTCGTTAGTATTCTGCAATCAGAATGTTTATGGCACATTTGATTAGTGTTCTATAAGTAGACGGTCTGTGGATCTTGCAAGCCAGTAGTCATTTATACTTCAAAGCCAATTTTATTGGAATTGTTGTTCCCTAAAATGTTAGAGAGGATTTTTGAATAAGGTCTTTGTTTCACAGCACTTAATGTTTCTCTTTCTTTATTATTTCTTACATGATCAGCACCACCCAAGGGCAAGAAGACGGGGTCCGAGTTGGCGGGACAACCACAGGAGTGCTCCTCTACCGAGGATCCTGCTGCTGGCCCCAGTAAGTCCTACAGTGCTTATATTATTAACAATTATATTTCCCTAACTTTTTAATGCACCTTATTTTTTCCAACCTATTAATCCTCCTTCCTAATTCAATGTTAGCAAAACCTTCTTTGGTCTTAAATTTGTTTTCCAAATTTTTGGTAACTATCCAATGCCATCCCTGACTTTCAGTTCCTTCAAACTGCCTCTGCCCCAAGACTCTCTGTGCTACTACTATTAGACTGTGTGTAGCTAAGCTTGCCCTGTTGGCCACTCTTTAGTTAAGGTATTCTTTTGAATAAAGCTGTGATAGAATAGCTGTAGCCACTGGGTCCACTCCTGGCTTTTACGTTGTCCTCTGTAAACTCTAGTCTTTGTCAATTCCCACCAAAAAAAATGCACAACCAGATGTTTGCCTACTAATTTTTGTTCATTTAGTATACTTCTACTACTGTTGTGGTTATTATTCTCTGCACATACACAATCACATACAGAACTATGCACAAGAAAATAGGATGTTGTTGATGTTGGTGATAGGGAGGTCGGACCTTACACCCTGGTCACAGATCTCAGTCAGAAGAACCCATAATCCAATGACCGTCTAGTCTACCTACCTAAGTGTCTCGGTCATAGTCATGTGTCCCACTCCCGACCCCCACACGAAGATAGTTAGATATATACCTAATGATTTTACACAACCCAGGGCAGAACAAAAGAAGACCCTTTCGCTCACTCACTCGTTTCAGTCCACAACACCCCAGACACTGAAAATATACCACAGAGTCTATGCGCAAGTTCAAAAACTTTATTTTTTAAATAACAAGCTTTGTATTGTTGTAACTTGTAAGTATTTCCATGAAAAACATCCTGCTCCACCATGCAAAATGAAGAAGATTAAATACTGTACATTTTGTACATCTAGTGCACGATAGAGAAATGTGTGAATTGTGGGAGACCTCTCACCGTTGACCGTATACTGTTAGTGGTTGCACATGCATCTTTCGAAAGCTCTGCAAATTCCTTGTTTCATAGAAGGCAATCTTCTCTTCTAATATGCCTATGAGAAAAATGTTGCACTTTAGACAGTGAATACAACTATGCCAGTTTTTAGCAGTCATGGCAAAAAGTGCAACATTATGGATAAGCAAAAGGGACTAACAATACTGGTTTGTCAATTGTATGCAACACTCATGTGGCCTCAATGGTGTCTTTCTTACTGTGCAACAAGCTGCGAGGTAACATGGGCAAAGCAGTAGACCCGGATCTAAAAATGGTTATATGGCTCAGGCTAACTTTCCAAAGACTAGAGTAGGAGTAGATTAGATGACCCTAGGGACCATCTAATAAATTTAAACTAAACTCTGTCTAATGTGACTGCTGTACATTAGGACGCAATTTGGACCAGTTACACTGTCACAACGATTCATGTTGTACGTAACTGTTTTTTCAATCTTCCTTCCTGGTGAAAAAAGTACAACTAGTAAAATAGAGGGAGGTGTGCAGGCATCTAAAAAGGTGTACTTGCTTTTATAGGTGCACAATCACTACCAACCACCAGTGCCGACGGGGCCAGCGGCGATGCGATTGCCATCCAGGAGGGGACAGAGGCTGCGGCACCTGCAGGAGCATCAGTGGGGGAGGAAACTTCAGCGGTGGGCGGTGGTAAGTTATATTCATTACTTATTTGCATTACTAGGTGGAAGGGGGACATTTTTTTCATCACTGTGCTATGAGACTTATTAAGAAAGTATGAATTTGAAGTTGTACTGGACAATATACAATGGTTGAAGAAGACACCCTTTGTAGCATTACCAGTTTGAGTTGAGTAAACAAGGCCTCTTCCATCAGACTCCAACTCAGCTGTGAAACTTATGGAGAAGACTAAAAGTAATATCAGATGACCTTGAGGGATGTGTTGAACAAAAAGGGAAAGAAGTGAACGAGGGTGGAAGGAGGAAGGACTAAAGAGATGTAATAATAAGACTAACTACCATAGAAGGATACTTTGGAAGGCAAAGGAAACTGCAGGCCATTGTGGAGGAGTACCGCAAGCTGGTGGATGAGGCTGAGGAGGAGGAGGAAGAGGCGGCGGCAGCAGCTGCTGCCTCTTCCAATGCGTCTGGCCCCAGCAAGGCTCCACCTGCAGGAGTACGGCGCAGCGGCCAGGCAGCCGTTCACCGCCGGCATTTAACATCTGCCACCCCCACACATCATAGATGCAAATGTAGGTGCCGTGCATTTCGGCAAAAACTTCTCCTCCGGGATGCCAAGCTGGAGGACCAATTAGAGGAGTGCGTAAAGATCATTGTGGACAAACACCTTAAAGCCCGCCAACTGTAATGGACCCGGACCCTGTTGATTTGCCCCTTTTTTAATACTTTTGTTGGTGGGTGGAAATTGGGTGTTGGGGTTATTTTTGTGGGACATTATTTGGACTTGGACATTGGTTGGGGTTAGGGTGGGGAAAGGGGTGGAATAAGAGGAAATTTATTTTTATACATGAATAAATGTTATTTATTTTCAACTTAACCATATGATATTATGTTGTTTTCTGGTGGGGTTACTGTTGTACGTCACAAGGTTTACTCTAGATGCAGGGCAGCGGCCAGCATTTAATTGAAATACTTTATTAATTGACAACATGTGTAACATGCAAACAGATAGATGCTGTACCCCTCACTCAGTTATATTTGTCCTATTAGTACTACCAGCCTCTCCTCCATTATACCTCCCAGCAAACTTCTCTTCTTACCTGTGATTGATGATGATTACGTTTGGTACCGCAAGGGCTGCATGGTTTCCAAAGACAACGGAGAATATGCCGTGGTTGTAGTAGACTAGACTCCTAGACACTGGCACTAGCATACTAGCATTGGAAAACAAGTTCAAGTTCAAGAATTTATATAGCGCACTACTCACCCAGAGGGTCTCAAGGCGCTTGGGGAGGGGGTTCATAATTTATTGAATAGCCAGGTTTTGAGTTCTTTTCTGAAGGAGATGTGGTTCTGTGTGAGGCGGAGGTGAGTGGGCAGTGAGTTCCAGGTTTTGGCCGCCAAGTAGGAGAAGGATTTACCTCCCATGGTGGATCTTTGGATACGCGGAACTGCGACGAGGCCTTGGTTGGAGGATCTTAGTTGGCGGGTGGGTGTGTAGAAGGAAAGTCGAGTGTTGAGTCATTCGGGCCCTAGTTCGTAGAGGGCCTTGTGCGCGTGGGTGAGGAGACGGAATGTTATTCTCTTGTTGACGGGGAGCCAGTGGAGGTCTTTCAGGTGTCTGGTACTGTGTTCTTAGCGAGGGATGTCCAAAATGAGTCTCGCCGATGCGTTTTGGATGCGTTGGAGTTTTTTCTGTAATTTGGCTGTGATTCCGGCGTAGGGTGTGTTTCCGTATTCTAGTCGACTCGTGACCAGTGCGTGGGTGACGGTCTTTCTTGTCTCGGTGGGGATCCAATGGAAGATTTTTTAGAGCATACAAAGTACGTTGAAGCAGGAGGATGAGACGGCGTTGACTTGTCTGTTCATCTAAAGGGAGGAGTCTAGGATGAAGCCTAGGTTACGCGCGTGGTCTGTGGGTATGGGTGCTGAACCCAGATCCGAAGGCCACCATGTGTCGTCCCAGGCAGAGGGGGATGATCCTAGGATGAGCACTTCCGTTTTGTCGGAGTTAAGTTTTAGGCGGCTGTTTTTCATCCATACGGCTACTTCTTTCATGCCTTCGTGAAGGTTGGTTTTGGCGGTGTTGGGATCTTTGGTGAGGGAAAGGATCAGCTGGGTGTCGTCAGCGTAGGAGATGATGTTAAGGTTGTGTTGACGCGCGATGGAAGCGAGTGGACTCATGTAAACGATGAAGAGGGTGGGACTGAGTGATGATCCTTGTGGTACACCGCAGATGACTTTGGTGGCCTCTGATATGAATGGGGGAAGTCGGACTCTCTGAGTTCTACCGGCAAGGAACAAGATGATCCAGTCCAAGGCTTTTCCTTTTATGCCGATGTTGCTGAGGCGTTGTATGAGGGTGCTGTGGCAGACAGTGTCGAAGGCGGCGGAGAGAGGTCGAGTAGAATGAGGGCCACAGTTTCTCCGTTGTCCAGTAGTGTTCGGATGTCGTCTGTTGCTGCGATGAGGGCGGTTTCGGTGCTGTGTTTGGCTCGAAAGCCGGATTGTGAGGGATCGAGGGAGTTGTTGGATTCGAGGAAGGCGGCGAGAAAAACAAAGAGACAGTCATTTGCCTGAGAAAGAATGTGATAGAAGTAGAAAATTACAGTACATAATACGGACAAAAAATACAAACAACATTGCAACTGCTAAACGAACTCAAAGAAATCAATGGTGTCGGGACTGAAAAAGTAGAAGAAGATAACTGTAGTTGCGTTGGAGTCATTGAAACACAATGCAAATCGTAAACGTAAATGCTCTAAAATTAAATTCAAACAATGCCAGCAATGATTTACATTTATTTGTTGGGTTACTTTGGGAAATGAATTGCCTTGTACACTATTACATAAAGTGAGCTTGCTTGGGCTAGCAGAAGAAGATCCTCGCCCTGCCTAGTTGACATTTGATTTCATTAGTGTTGGTTTGATGGTTTCACCACATCTGCCCCAGCGTGTGATCAATTGTTGGTGTAGATTTAATGTAGTAACATCACACCTCAATATAAAACCACACAGCCCGGGGGAAGAGGGTTAGGGTTTGATGAATGGATGGGAATGTGGGTTTGGGGAAAGGTTTGACAAAGAAAAACAGTATGCATGGAGAAAACAAAAGCAAAACAATGAAGACGATGATTGCTGATCCACAATTCCCCAATAAATGTAAAGTCAATTAAGAACAACGAAATGGATGCACGATGAAGGTTTATTATTAACTTGATGGTTAAAAATAAGTGGTAATTACTTAACTACTACTACACAATTCAAAGGAAGTACTTCTTATGATATGATATGACTTTTGCCTAGGCTGTATGCCCTCTGAGAAACCATAATACCTGATGTAGCGGGCTGAAAGCTAGCAAACAACATTTAGATAGTTTAAGTGAATAATCAATTACCAAGCACAAGCTTAAAATAAATGAAGAGGAAAAAGGAATCAAAGGAAAATATGAAAATTATACTAAAGTTAATGTATTATCCAGGGCCAAATGTATAGTTGTCTCTTGTCATTCATTTTTTCCTCCCTTCCATGTTGTGACTGATTGATTGATGATATCATTCTTGGGCGCCTCTAGCAGGATGATGATGAGGAGGATTGGTAAGGTAAGTGTGAGTTGTTGTTCCACGTATAATAGTGCTCGGTGAAAGGCCGGCCTGTAAGTGTTGATGAAAGAAGAAATGGGGTTTTACAAAATAAGTTAACAGAATGAAAACATAAAAATCAATTACGGTGTAGTGCAAAAAAAGACAAGACTCGTGAGCGAGAAGATTTTCAGACTGAGGCTGCTTGATACATTGATTAACTCTACTCTTCTAGTTGCACAGCAGTCATCGAAAAGAACAGCAAGATAGGAGCCAGCAAGGAATTGTTACAGGGCCACACCACAACACCGGGACGTGAGTCTGTGGCCCAAACTACATTTACCTACATTTTTTAGAGTTTCAGACAAAAGGCATATACATCAACCTAGTATTTTCAAAACAAGTGATTAATGTAAATCAATGCGCCAATGTCAGTCAATCATACCACTATTCCATTCCACCACTGCACACACATGTAGCCTAGGTCTGCTGTGCTACTTGTTGATTGGTTGTGTGTTTACCTTGTATTCCACTTCCTGAACATATTCAGGAAGTGGAATCGACCCATCTCCCTCCTACCCTATTTTGGTAAGCTTGCAGAGAAACACGTCAATGCACACCTGTCCATCTACATCGAGGCAGCAGGCGGCCTAGACCACTCCCAATCTGGTTTTAGGCCCAACCATAGCACAGAGTCAGCTCTCCTGTCAGTGACTGATACTATCAGGATGTCACTTGATGGGGGGAGCTCAGTGATTCTGGTGCTATTGGATTTGTCTGCTGCCTTCGACACGGTGTCGCATGACATCCTTCTCGGCCGGTTGAGGGAGGTGGGAATAAAAGGGGCTGCCATGGCATGGTTAGAAAGCTTTCTTGCGGACCGCCAACAAGGTGTCAAATTAGGCTCCTACAATTCCATCTGTAGGAAGCTGACCAAGGGTGTGCCACAGGGCTCTTGCTTGAGCCCCACGTTATTTAACGTATATGTGGCCCCCTTGGCAGACATCATAAGATCCTACGGGTTCACCCCAATCTCCTATGCTGATGACACCCAGCTGCTGTTTCCCTTCCAAACTCTTACACCAACGGTTATAGAATCTTTCCAAAATGGTATGCGAGCCGTGGCAGATTGGATGGCCCATAACTTCCTCCAATGCAACGTGACCAAGACTGAAGTCATGTTGTTTGGAGGGGCCACTCTGCTATGGTCTCCCGACTGGTGGCCATCTGAGCTAGGACCTGTTCCGGTACCAAAGCAGACCGTAAAAAATCTGGGAGTGCGTCTAGATCAAGCATTGATCCTAAAAGACCACGTCAATCAAGTCACGGGATCTTGTTTCCGAGTGATAGGGTTGCTTCGACGCATATTCCCCTTCCTACCTGACATCCATAGGAAGACGCTGGTACAAGCATTGGTCATCGGTCGGATGGATTATTGCAATGGACTGCTTATTTCTGCCAACCAAGAACAGCTGGGTAGGCTGCAGGTGGTACAGAATACCGCGGCAAGACTCATTTTGAATGCTTTGCCCCGTACTCCCTCACGCCCTCTCCTCTCTTCACTTCACTGGCTACCGGTGAAACAGCGCATTGACTTCAAAGTATGTTGTATAATGCACAAATGTATCTACGGATCCGGCCCTCAATATCTAAGAGACATATTTGTCCCCTACTTACCAAGACGTGCTCTACGCTCCAGTAGCACTATGCTGCTTCAGGTCCCTAGGGTGACGAGAGCAAGACAGGGAGGACGGGCCATCTCACTTAAAGGCCCGATGCTTTGGAATTCTCTGTCCCCATTGCTGAGACATACCTCCAACCATCTGTCCTTTAGAAGGAAGTTAAAAACATATCTTTTTTCCCAAGACTAATGTTTTCCCCCGCAATCGCAGTAGTCTTATGTCCTTGGTAGCTCCATGATACCTGCTCAGAAGCTACGCGCGGAGATACCCCTTCGGGGCTGATTCAGGCGCGAAATAAGCATATAAATAAATAAATAAATAAATTCCATCAATCATCTCTGATCAAAGTGACTGACAGCGTGCAAAGATGGTATGGTGGTCATCATCATCATCATCCAGTGTGGCACATGTACTTGTTCTCCAACAGACCAAAAACAGCAACTAAGTCTGGAGTGAGTGACTACGATTAAGTCCAGACTGCACCTGAAGTAGTAGGAGTACAATTGGATGCATATTATTAAACAACATGGAAACATTGACCATCACTTGAGACACAAGCACTTTGAAACTACTACTATACTTCTACTTCATGCACATTTGGTCTGAGTCAGCAAGCAGCCAATGCAATGTATGGCATCATTTCTTTCATATACCTGTCTTTCTCTTCTTTGTGGCTGTCAGATCACAGATGCAGCAGAGCCTTCTGAAAGTGATGGCGAGTTTACTTTAATTTTGGAGTCCTGCTCAAGTTCTGACATTGAAGAGTTGTGTATGCCTGCAGACAGAGGTGTAGCCTTAAGACAGTGATGCATTTCAGATTGGAATCAAAACAGAAGATGGCTGTAGTCACGTACGTTTCACTTGTTATGGAGGGACTGTTAGAGGCTACATTATTGCACTATTGTCCATCTCCATCCAAAGTATGGCAAGATAGAAATGTATTTAGGGTGAGTCAGGAAGATGGAGCAGGACTCTGATGAGTGGAGTGCACAGTAAATGCTCAGATGCGCAACTCCAATAGGTACTTAAAAGAGAAAGGAAGATGGTGTTGGTTTTCAAGTTTGAGTCAGAAAGACAGATACACACAAATAAGGAAGGGAGATATAAAGGAAGGGAGAATGTAACAATTTCCAAGCCTTGTTGTCAGGGAAGAGGAGCTCGTCCTCAAACCCTGGTGGTTCTTCTGACAGAAGTAGGTCCTGTAACCCACTACTTATATCTTCCGACTCGCTCTCCTCTTCCAGCTCTGATTCACGGACTTTGTAGTCTGGTGGTATCAAGTGCTGATTCATTTTTATCATGGTTAACCTCTCCACGCTTTTGGGCGAGAGACTGGTCCTTCTCACAGTCACAATGGCACCAGCAGCACTGAACACATGCTCAGAAGAGACACTTGCAACAGGGCAAGCTAGATACTTTATCTCCAGCCTGCTGAGCACTGGCCGTTGGCTTCTTGTCCTATACCAATACACCAATGGGCTTTGCTCCATGAACACCTCTGTTGTGTCATCCAGATAGGCCTGGACCATCCGCTCAATGTTCATTGGTGCTCTGGTTTGCTCGTCCTCATCCCTTTCTGTAGAAACCAAGCAGCTATTTTTTTGCTTGTGTCTGATGAATCAGGTCCTGTTGGTGCGGTTGCTGTTATTGTTTGAGTTGGTGACTGCTGGGAAGCAAATGCACTGCTCGCATGCTGTGAAGAAGAACTTGACTCTGTAGGATGCTCAGTAGTACTTTCACTGGGGAAACAACAGTTACAACGCAACTATTACAATGCACTTCCATTACAACGCATTTTTTACAATGCAGGATCCATTACATTACATGCCTTTACAACGCATGACATTACATAGCAGATGCTATTACAACGCATGCCATTACAACGTAAGTATAGGTAAGTATTTAATTTTTTAATATATTTATTTAACATTATTTATTTAATTTAATTAATATTAAAACATATATATATTAATTTATGTATTTTAATATAATAAATTAAATATATTAAGTAATTTTTAAAAATAAGTATGAGTATAGGAGTATACGTTTCGGGGTACTGAGGTATATGTTTTGGGGTGTTTGGGTATTTTTAGGGTTCAGGGCTGGGTTTGGTTTTTGGGGTACAGGGGTATTTTTCGGTTTCAGGGTTTGGGTTTGGGTTTTGGGGTATATGGGTATTTTTAGTGTTCAGGGCTGGGTTAGGGTTTTGGGGTACAGGGGTATTTTTAGGGTTCAGGGCTGGGTTTGGGTTTTGGGGTACAGGGGTATTTTTAGGTTTCAGGGCTGGGTTTAGGTTTTGGGGTACAGGGGTATTTTTAGGTTTCAGGGTTGGGTTTGGATTTTGGGGTACAGGGATATTTTTAGGTTTCAGGGTTGGGTTTGGGTTTTGGGGTACAGGGGTATTTTTAGGGTTCAGGGCTGGGTTTGGGTTTTGGGGTACAGGGGTATTTTTAGGTTTCAGTGCTGGGTTTGGGTTTTGGGGTACAGGGGTATTTTTAGGTTTCAGGGCTGGGTCTTGGTTTTGGGGTACAGGGGTATTTTTAGGTTTTAGGGCTGGGTTTGGTTTTTGGGGTACAGGGGTATTTTTAAGTTTCAGGGCTGGGTTTGGTTTTTGGGGTACAGGGGTATTTTTAGGTTTCAGGGTTGGGTTTGGGTTTTGGGGTACAGGGGTATTTTTAGGGTTCAGGGCTGGGTTTGGGTTTTGGGGTACAGGGGTATTCTTAGGTTTCAGGGCTGGGTTTGGGTTTTGGGGTACAGGGGTATTTTTAGGTTTCAGGGCTGGGTTTGGGTTTTGGGGTACAGGGGTATTTTTAGGTTTCAGGGCTGGGTTTGGTTTTTGGGGTACAGGGGTATTTTTAGGTTTAAAAAAAAAATCTTTTAATTTAATTTTATAAATTAATTTTGGTAATTTTATTATTTATTAATAATAGTTCTTTATTAATAATAGTTCTTTTAAAAATAAACTTAAAGTAATATATGTACAAAATAATTATTTAAAAATAATTTAATTTATTAAATTAATTAAATTTAAATTAATTACATTTTTTTAAAAAATAATATACTTACCTATACTTACGTTGTAATGGCATGCGTTGTGATAGCATCTGCTATGTAATGTCATGCGTTGTAAAGCCATGCGATGTAATGGATCCTGCGTTGTAAAAACTGTGTTGTAACGGCGTGCGTTGTAATATCTCGCGTTGTAACGTCATACATCCCTTGCACTGTCCTGGGCTGGCACTGGCAGGCCTCTAATTGAGAGCCTTTCGTTTTCTAAATCAGTGGCTTCCTTGGCTATTACAGTTTTGTACTTGGAAACATCCCCTTCTGATAAAGGAATTACTGCATTACTGCTCACAAATAATTTGTACCGTGGATCTAAAATTGTGGCAGTAATGTAATGCTGATGTGACAAAATCTTATTTTGAATCCTTGTATTCTAAGATAAGCGGCCGGGTAAGGACTTCGCAAAATTACATGCTTCACGTTTTCCTTCCACACCTTCGTATGTTTCAGACACCTCCTTCAGCTGTTGCTCAAGCATGTACAACAATGGGATTGCTTGGCTCATAGTACAGTCCTCCCTGCTGACTGCACGTGTGAAGACCTCAAAAGGAAGTAGCATCTCAGTCAGGCATTTAATGAGGTCCCATTGTCACATCTCAACGGTCATGGCTTTAACAGTAGTATCCCCTGATCTTCTTGTCATGACATAAGCATTAAGTGGTATGTACTGCTCAAACAACCGTTTGAGCATGTAATACGTAGAGTTCCAACGTGTTGGTACCTCCTGGATGAGTGCTTTGACTGGCATGTTACACTCACCTTGAATGACCCGTAGCTGCTTCCGGGCTTTAAAAGAATGATTGAAATGCGTGCAGATTCTTCTGCAAATGGTCAGTAAGTTGCTGACTTTGATTTCATTTTTCAGAAAGTCTTGAACCACAATGTTAATGCAGTGTGCCAAACACGGGACCCTGAAATAGCGGCCATCTTCCATAGCCTTAACTACATTACTGCCATTGTCGGTGGCAACAAAACCAATATTGAGGCCTCTTGGTTGCAGCCATTCAAAGACCTTGCTGTTGAACTCATCCAAAATGTTTGAAGCAGTATGCGATTTCTCCATAGCAAACATGGCTACAGTAGCATGTTTGCGAGTATCATTAAAAATCTCAGTAGTGTCAATGCCTGTAGATGTCTTGTCTCTAACACCTGAAAAAGAGTTCCAGTGTGCAGTGATGCACATGTAATCTGTGGCTTGGCAACTGCTCCACATGTCTGTTGTCAGGTGGATACTATGCACAGCACTCTGCTGCAAGGCTTTTCCAAGCAATTCCAGCATGTCGTGGTGTAGTGCTGGAACAGCAACTCTGGCAAAATAGTAGCGGCTGGGAACATTCCATTTTGGGCAGAGGGTTGTCACAAATTCCAGGAAACCCATCCCTTCAACAAAAGAAAAAGGGAGAAGGTCCAGAGCTAACATTATAGCAAGCTTAGCATTATACAAACGTGCTATTGGGTGGTTGCGCTCGTACTTTCCCTCCTGCCTAAACATGCTAACAATGGTACGCTGCTTGGTATTTCTTTCAGATATGCCTGATGCAGTACTTCGTGTCGCAGACTTCGCACCCGTACTCCTTGGTGTCTCCGGGTTACTACTCTTACTCTGGTGCCACAGAGATGTTGCTGATCCGGAGGATCTGGGTTCTACCACTGCAGTGCTGAGGAGTGGGACAGGGGTACTTAGTGTACCACTACCAGATACAATGTCTCCCTCTTCTTCCTGTCCGGTTACCCGTGGACCTTCTACTGCTTCCCCACCAACATTAATGGTTCCTGCTTTTATGATACGTAGGTGGTCCTCCCACTGGATTGGGTGGTGTTTTTTCATATGGGTCATTTGGCCTACGGTACCATAGTTTGTACCAAGCTTACCACGACTAACAGAGGAATGACAAATGGAGCATATAGCAATGTTGTCCTCATTTGGGCTAACTGTAAAGAAGTCCCACACTGGGGAGCTTAACTTTTGTCTCCTGCTAGAGGTGCCACTTCCAATGCTGGATTGACTGGAGGTTGTGTGGTGAACTTCACTATGTGGCTGCGCAGTAGTACCACTACCTACTTCTGCTGAGGTGGAACTTGCGCTGGATATAGGACGCTGCCGGCTTTGTGCAAATGTAAAAATGGAAGCTCGAGGTAGTTTTGGTGTGGCCTGTGTTGGTGGTATGCGTGCTACTACATCCCTAGTCACAGCCATTCTTGATAGGGTTAAAATGTTGGTCTCCATGTCCTCAGGGCCAGGAGTAATGCTTGTGATGACTGGGTCTGACTCATCATCACCATCATCATTATCCGGCTGCTGACCATCGCACTCCATAAGTGGTAGGCTTCCTTGAACCTTCTTTTTCCCTAGCCTGGTCTTCTTGGGATGTCTCTCCCTCTCATGCTCAGATTGTTCTGGCTCCCAATTGAGGTCAAGATCATCAGAAGGGATGCTTGGCGAAGAACTCGATGGAATAACCCTCCTTTTCCTTGTTGGGGATTTGGAAAACAATAGATCTCCTGCAGGAGGTGCTGCCTCTTCATGCTCTGCATCAGGCTCAATTTCCGGAACTGCCCCGACTTCGGGAGGAACAACAACTTCTATTGCCGGTGGTGGTTCTTGAACAACTATTGCAGGCGGTGGTTGTGGTAGTTGTTTTCGTTGAACATCTACTATTGCGGGCGGTGATTGTGGAACAACTACTATTACAGGCGGTGGTTGTGGTTGTTCTTTTCGTTGAGCATCTACTATTGCGGGCGGTGGTTGTTGAACATCTACTATTGAGGGAGCTGGTTGTTGTTCACCACTTTTCTGCTGTGTTCCCTCTTGCGTGTAATGTGTACTACTTTGAGATTGAGATAAGTTCAGGTCAGGCTCAGTATCACTGCTTTCCACCATTAGGCTGGCTACCTCTTCCGCACTCGTCTGCTTGGGCCTGGGGTGGTGGCTTGAGCCCACTGATGCGGAGGTGCTGGCCCCAGCTTGGACCCCGGTCACTGCTGCTGCGGGCGTACTTTTTTTTCCCAAAAAAGGTTTTTGGGTCAACACCAGACTTAAGTGTAACTTCCTTCTTCTGTTCTTCCTCCTTCTCAGCAACTTTCTTGGTCTTGGAGGACCTGGTACCTGCTTTTTTTGGGCGCATCTTCTTCAGATGTCAGCAGCAGCACTCAGTTACACAAGTTGCTGAGAATGATGTCTGGTCAGTTTAGTCACTCAAACCACACATGACGTAGTACAGAAGACGTCCGTCTGGCAGTAGAACAGGCGATGAATGATGGCAGACACCTCCTCTTCAGTCTTTTGTGCACCTACAAGCAAAGAAGGCAGAACAACATCAGTCGAATATGGGTTTTTAGCTTTAATTACTACTAGAAGTATTAGTACATCCAGTAAGAGTAAGAATAGCAAATAATTAAAATGCAAATGTAGTGGAAGTGGAACTTGTTTATCCTTAATTTGTGCATCATTTTGGATGGATGCAGCATCCGTGACCTGCAGCAGATAGCAATGGGGATGTGAACAGTAGTAAGCCAACAGGAACAATGGCAAGACAGGCCAATTTGTCTTAAACAAAACAGCTCACTACTACTACCACCACAGCTCCACATGGGCACTCATCACAGGTACATGGGTAAAGGCCAGAAAAAAATAAACTCAAGCAGGCCTATATCACTCCCTATATGGCCAGAAAAAGTAGGATGCCTACATCACAGCTTAATGCAAAAAATAAAATCCCCATGGCTACAAGGTTTGAAAGTTACACAACAACACAAACAACAAATGCATTTGGAGTTTTCCCCCAAACAGTTAACTACACCCCAAACACCACATTTGAAAATTCAATGCATTGCCTCCCATGCCCTAAATGATGTCAAATTCAACAGACAAAATGGAAACCGCTACATCAAGCATCCCCGCTGACTATCTCTGGGGCTCTAGGCCTACTGGCAGAAAAAAAATCACACAACTTTGTAGGCCTGTGGCAAAAAAACTAAACCAGGATGGAAGGTCAGACAAAATGGCTGCCCCCACATGGCCTGGCCAGTGCCACCCCCAAAAACATGAAAAGAAAAAGAAGACAGACAATACATTCCTATGGCAAAAAGACAATGCTTGGCTTGACAAAATGGCCGCCACCAAGCCGCCCACATCGTCAGGCCACCCTCAAACAACAAGGTACATAGAGGACAGAAACAGTAAGTGGTCCATGCTCCAAAAACTACAAGCAAATGACAACCTGAGGAGTTTCTTTTAGCAAAATGAACAGCATCAACATTTTCGGGAACGTTTTAGGCAACTCGAGAGATATTGCTCGCGAGAATGCAAATTCGGCGTGCTCGGGGGCGCGAACTGAACAAAACATCATGATCGCGCTCCCGAGCACGCACATTGAGCGCACGAAGAAGACAAAAACTGTAAGGTCGTGTTGTAGCACTGCGCAAACTTACCAAAACAGTACAGGCCTCCCTCAATAATAATTTTTAAGAATGATTGAGAAGCACAGAAAACTGTATTTAAAAAAAATAAAAAATAAAAAAACATTTACAGTACACCAATTCTCAATTCTCAAACTTACTTGTGAAAGAAAAGTTCAAATCCAAAATTCCTCAATAAATCCAATTAAATGCTAGGATGCAGCAGACAAACACAAAGAGTGATCCTTCCAGCTCCAATTCCAAATGAAAGTGAACACCACATAGGCAAAGCACTAGGAGGAGCCTGGTGGACAGGAACAGGAAGTTGGAGACTAAGGGGCACGTCCTTTCTCTTGAAAAAAAGAGTAGAAACAAAAAGAGGACTCCTAGCCCAAAATAATACAGCCAAATCACAATCTGAGGGGTTAAATAAACATTTTTGAGAAAGTTTTAACATGCTCAAGAGATATTCTGTGCCAGATTGAAGTTTCTGCGTTTTCAGAAACGCGATCTTACCAACATTGCGCTGCAAGGAGGATTGCTCGTCCCATGACATGGTCGCGCGTCCGAATGACGTAATCGCGTTCTCAAAGTCGCATGGGATTGTGCGGCCGGATTCCAAACATCGTAGCGAACGCGACCGGGAGAGAAAAGCGAGAAAGCGAAGGCAGAACCACGGTAAGTTATTACCGCGCACGCGAGAATGCTATTGAGGGGGGCGAGGAAATTAGAAAATGCATTCGTACTGCGTCAAAGTACGCCTCAATAAATATTGGCGGTAGTACATAGCCGCCTTACACATTGTAAATACAAATCAACGCTGTCTTAGCGCATTGCATGTTTACCTTTTCACATAACCCGGAACTAGCACTAAAGTGTTAGTGGAGTTGCCCGTAGCAACGACCCAGATTCACAGTCCTCCGTTTATTTTTCCAATTCTGATGGGGCTACACGCCCACTTCCCCGCAGATGGCACACGCGGAGAAGCTGCATCCAGCACGTTAGGACTCTAGCTCCGTATAGCGGGTAAGACACTCTTCCTTCCCAGGTCCACCTGATGTTCTGTCACGCTAGCTGCGGTAGACTAATTAGGTCCTTTATTGCCCACAGAAGCGGATCGGTGCGATCATATTTGACGCACAGCTTTGGGTACCTTTGATGAGACAACCAGGGGACCCCGGCATTAGCATAAATGGGATCAAGATTAAGTAGAATCTTATAGGCTGTTTAGGTAAGCCGGACCCCGTATGTGCATTTTCTAATCCCCTTTGACACCCGCTCTGCAATCTCTCAAAATCACACTTATTGTCCACAGATACGGCATTTGGGAGCGCGCGTTTATTTGATTTGGTCTGGTTCTCTCGCTCTTCGAGAGCAGGTACCTGGGCTCAATATTCTTTTAGCATATAATCAGTGTTCTCTTTTAAATCAGACCTCTGAATGTACATGTTTGGCCATTATAGATTACCATAAGAAATTGCCAGACCGGAGGTTTAAGATTTAACATACTCTGTGGTGCTCCCAGCGACAGGTAGGCTCTATATATATATATATATTTATTATATATATTTTTTCAAGCTCACTACTTCAGAGCTCTGACTACTCGTGTTTCTGTTAAACCATGTTAAGACACGGACTCTGCCCCCATTATCACGAGCAGACTTTCCTCTTGAATATGTATATTTTAGCCTTGTAACTCATCCAATGTTAAGACCATCGTGTAGATGAACCTGGCCCACGACATTGATTCGGTTGGTTCTGGTTGAGTCAGGATTTCATGTGTTTTTGTGTGTCGTTTTTCAAATATGGAAGAGTTAGGTATCAATTATTGGCCGTAATCAAATTGTTGAAGTACTAAACTATGTACCTAAGAGATGATTTATTCGTCATTAATGTTTACATGAATCTATTATTTACATTTTATAAGTAATTGTCTTTATGGAACCATGGTAACAGTTAAATTAGGTTGTTTACCACTCACTATGGTAACGGCACATTGAATGTTACTCTTCATACTTATGTTACCATGTTTACATCTTTTCAGAAACTGTAGTGCACCCTGTTTTTACCCTGTCCTGATGAAGACCCCGATGTAAGGCAACAATTACGCCTACAAGTGTAGCGTGGGGTCGAAACGTCGACGGTTACTTTTTCATTCTTTTCAGTTGACACGCCCGTAATAATTTGGATATACCTGTGTCAACTGAGACTGTTCTAAGTATAATGGGATATGTGATGATCCCCCATTGTGGCTCAGGGATCTGAAGCCTCTTGAATTTAATTGTATTTCGAAAGAAATCCGATATTTATGAGTTGTCACAAATCCTTCCTTTCACTGTCCTTCCCTTCACAGCATCACGCTATCTCACTCCCTTCTCTTTGGGGCACTGTTATCTACCAAGTACGTTGGTTTACTCATTGTGATTAATTTACAGTGTTTTGAATGTTTTTACATTTTCTTTAAATAAAGTCAAGCAAAGGTAAACTGTTCTACAGGGACCCTTCTTTGTACACTATATAGCGCCCAGGTCCCATGTGGAATTCTTTGGGTAAAACCCCCCTCCGTTATACTAATTATCTGAGCAGGTGCATACCTGCGAGTTTTTTTTGTTTGTTTTTTCTAGATAAATCCATTTAGATTTTTCTTTTGAGACCATGGTTGAGAGTGAATTACTTTCATACACGGAAGACTACATTAGCACACTCCTGCAAGATCAGACTAACCAGTTCTTGTCCAACACCAGTTTACAAGTGGATGTCACTTTGAATGACAAAGTGAGCAGACTAGAGAGGCTTGAGAAGAAGCTCATTAGAACACGCCTACATGGCTATTTATTAACAAAATATTTACAAGAAAACATCATCCCGGTAGGCCTCCAAATTAAAATAGAGCCTGCTATATTTGTCGACGTACCTAAATTCAAGGAGGGATTTAGCTACGTCGCCAACAATTGCTCCCGGCACTGGATGGTGCTGGGGGTGGAGACCGCAGCGGAACAAGTACAATCCCTTACTAAAGAGATTGGGGCCTTAAGAGCTGAGATACTCGGGGACAGCACCTTGACAAATGCCAAATCTGCTTTGGAGACTTTAGATGCCACACTAAAAGAGTTTGATGTGACTACTCAAACTAAGAAATTGGAGAAATTGGCCAAGGATCTGAGAGCCTACGACAAAAAAAATGTCTATCCATATCTCCAACCGGACTACTATAAACAAGACAACCAAGGGCGTTTTGCAAATCGAGGCAGAGGTGATATAGAGGTAGGAGAACATACACTACCTTCTCAGACTCATCCTACAGCTCTGGGAGTGAATCTGAACCTCCTACGCCTGGCTCGCATACAATTATCAATTCCCAGTCTTCAGCTACCCACAATATCCACCACCACCTCCTCATTTTTTAGGCAGAGGTCAGATGCAATGGAGACCCCTCGAGGTCGTGGGAATTGGTCCGGGGCACAACAACGCGGACATCCATCCAACACGGGGAACCAGAATGTAGGTCGAGGCCGTGCCCAGAAGCAAGTCACCTTTCGCCCCGAGAACCATGGGAAAATATCGACAAGGAGAAATACCTATCGGTGGTGACCCTAGCACCAAATCAATCTGTCACCAACCCCATAGTGAACATTTCGAAATACCAACTGTCTGATGAAGAACAAAAGGTACTGAGTAAAGGACTCTAGCATGTCCCAATTACCCTCCCGAACAAGTTTCAACTCAAAACAGAACTTTATAATTTTTTCAGAAAAATCCGCTTAAGATATTTCTTTAGACACTCAACTGCACAATTAAGATCATCTGTGACCGGACTGAGGGAGCTATCCACGTTTTATCCACCATCCTATGCTATGAGCAACAAAATCCTCGCATTTGAAGACTTGGTGATCCAAGAAGTGGAGAATGTGGTAAGCAAGCCGAAATACATCCGATTCAATTTGAGTAAAAACCAGAGAATGGCACTTAAAGGCCTGAAGGACAATGCTGATATAGTCATCAAGCGCGCGGACAAAGGCGGGGCTATTGTGATTCAAGACACAATTGCTTACAAAAATGAAATCTACAGACAACTTACAGACGGAGTAAGTTACAAACAAATTGGCAATGACCCTTCGAAAGACTTAGCTCTGTTGATACTTCAAACAACACAAAAAGGCTTGGAGGAGGGTTTCTTATCGGAGCAATAATTTAAATTTTTGAATCATAATCATCCACGTCTAGCAACTATTTATACCTTGCCAAAGGTACACAAAGGCCTAGACAATCCCCCTGGACGCCCAATAGTGTCCGGTTGTGGATCCATGCTGGAACCATTGTGTCAGTACATTGACTTTTTCTTAAAACCGCTGGCCATAAAAACCAGGACATACCTTCGGGACACCACCCAAGTCATCAATCTGATTGATCAAAGATCTTTTGATTCACACACCCAATTGCTAGTAACTTGCGACATAGTATCACTGTATACTAGTATCCCCCAGCTCGATGCAATCGCAGTTATGGAGAAGGCCCTTGATACTAGGACGGCTCCAGTTCCGGTCCCTACATACTTCATCATTGAACTTCTAAAAATTGCAATGATGCAAAACTTTTTTATGTTCCAACAGGAGTTTTTTCTTCAAACCAAGGGAGTAGCGATGGGGGCTACATTTGCCCCCAATTTGGCCATACTTTATATGGAGGACTATGAGAATAAGTTCATATTCAGCTATATGAACCCATTCAGACACCACATGATTATGTGGGTCCGAGATATAGATGATGTGCTTTGCATCGGGAACGGCACCAAGGAAGACCTCACATCATTTCATGCATGGCTGAATACACAAAGCACAGACATCCAATTCACCCTGGAAGCCAGTAAGGATAGAATACCATTCTTGGACATCACCATCTATGTCAATTCAGAGACTAAATTGTTAGAAACAACTCTGTTTCGCAAACCTTCTGAACGAAATTCGTAATTAGAATATAACAGCCATCACTCAAGGGGATTACGTGACAATCTCCCCGTGGGCCAATTCCTCAGAATTTGACGCAATTGCTCATCTAAAGAGAATTATATGGCGGAATCACAGGACCTCTTGGAGCGGCTAACAGTACGAGGCTATCCCACACGTTTAGTCAAACGTGCACGAAAGAGAGCCTGGTACAGTCCTCGAGAAAATCTTTTGAACTGTGAAGGAAAAGAGGACGGAGCCAGTGAACGTGTCATCTGTGTCACCACTTTTTCTACTCGCAGCAATGACATCAAGAAAATCATTAACAACCATTGGCGGTTAGTGGCAGATGACATTGGACAGCAAGCCCTACCATTACACTCCTTCAAGAGAGCACGTAACATCAGAGACCAAGTGGTGCAATCACTTCTCCCAATACCTCAGAATCCTTCCATCCAATCATTGTGGCATCTTCCCCCCATTGTTGGTCACACGAGATGTGGATCATGCATTGCATGTGCGACCACGATTCAGACCAAAAACCTTACCTACAGAGGAAAAACCTACACACTCAAATCCCATACAAACTGCAACTCTTCCAACGTAATTTACTGGATCAAATGTCCATGTGATCTAGCATATGTAGGTCAGACCCAACAAAAGGTCAAAGCCCGTATTCTGCAACATGGGAGAAGAATTAGATGTAGAGTCCAGGGTGCCCCCTTAGTAGATCACTGCACATTGAAAGGCCACACTCCGGATACTCTACAATGGCTAGTACTGGAGAAAATAAATTTGGACCCCAGGGGGGGTGATATTGCACGAATTTTAACCCTGAGAGAATCCAAATGGATGACAATGTTGGACACTATTCGGAATGGACTGAATGAGTCAGAGAGTAGTCACGCTCAATTGGCAAGTTTTGGTCGTTAAGGTGCACAATATATAGATCTTCACCCTCATGCTAGAGAGGTGCATAAGTTGAACATTCGTATTTCATGACCAATAATGTGTGTAGCAAATGCATTGAACCATGGCTGAATGTTATAATGTGTTTACACTTGCTTTTGACCCTCCTGTGAGAGAGGTCCTGGGCATATGATATGGTTTTACACTCAGGTTACATTTAATCCTCAGTCCTCTGTCAATCAAGAACAACTTGTCAAAAAAATGTTTCAACATTTTTTCAACAGTTATCAGGGATATCATATACCCCCTTAACAAATTGTAAATACAGACTGGCACCTAGCGTCACATGTCTACTCCTTAGAGGCTGGATATAGAGGTTTTCAGCCGCATATCTGAACCATTCTGGTCCAAATTATGTATATCAACATGTCCTTCTTGAAATGTATTGGTTTTTGGCTGTGAACAATGTAATACATTTTTATTTCCCCCTTGCTATAGGCCCGGGGCCGAAGATACCAGAATATATTCAGGCAACACCCATTTGCCTCATTCCATATCAGGTCGTACTGCGTCGAATAACGCCTCAATAAATATTGGCGGTAGTACATAGCCGCCTTACACATTGTAAATACAAATCAACGCTGTCTTAGCGCATTGCATGTTTACCTTTTCACATAACCCGGAGCTAGCACTAAAGTGTTAGTGGAGTTGCTCGTAGCAACGACCCGGATTCACAGTCCTCCGGTTATTTTTACAATTCTGATGGGGCTACATGCCCACTTCCCCGCAGATGGCACACGCGGAGAAGCTGCATTCAGCACGTTAGGACTCTAGCTCCGTATAGCAGGTAAGACACTCTTCCTTCCCAGGTCCTGATGTTCCGCCACGCTAGCTGCGGTAGAATAATTAGGTCCTTTATTGCCCACAGAAATGGATCGGTGCGATCATATTCGATGCACGGCTTTGGGTACCTTTGATGAGACAACCAGGGGACCCCAGCATTAGCATAAATGGGATCAAGATTAAGTAGAATCTTACAGGCTGTTTAGGGTAGCCGGACCCCGTATGTGCATTTTCTAATCCCCTTTGACACCCGCTCTGCAATCTCTCAAAATCACACTTATTGTCCACAGATACGGCGTTTGGGAGCGCGCGTTTATTTGATTTGGTCTGGTTCTCTCACTCTTCGAGAGCAGGTACGTCGGCTCAATATTCTTTTAGCATGTAATCAGTGTTCTCTTTTAAATCAGACCTCTGAATGTACATGTTTGGCCATTATAGATTACCATAAGAAATTGCCAGACCGGAGGTTTAGGATTTAACATACTCTGTGGTGCTCCCTGCGACAGGTAGGCTCTATGTATATATATATTTATTATATATATTTTTTCAAGCTCACTACTTCAGAGCTCTGACTACTCGAGTTTCTGTTAAACCATGTTAAGACACGGACTCTGCCCCCATTATCACGAGCAGACTTTCCTCTTGAATATGTATATTTTAGCCTTGTAATTCATCCAATGTTAAGACCATCGTGTAGATGAACCTGGCCCACGACATTGATTCGGTTGGTTGTGGTTTTGTCAGGATTTCTTGTGTTTTAGTGTGTCGTTTTTCAAATATGGAAGAGTTAGGTATCAATTATTGGCCGTAATCAAATTGTTGAAGTACTAAACTATGTACCTAAGAGATGATTTATTCGTCATTAATGTTTACATGAATCTATTATTTACATTTTATAAGTAATTGTCTTTATGGAACCATGGTAACAGTTAAATTAGGTTGTTTACCACTCACTATGGTAACTGCACATTGAATGTTACTCTTCATACTTATGTTACAATGTTTACATCTTTTCAGAAACTGTAGTGCACCCTGTTTTTACCCTGTCCTGATGAAGACCCCGATGTAAGGCAACAATTACGCCTACAAGTGTAGCGTGGGGTCGAAACGTCGACGGCTACTTTTTCATTCTTTTCAGTTGACACGCCCGTAATAATTTGGATATACCTGTGTCAACTGAGACTGTTCTAAGTATAATGGGATATGTGATGATCCCCCATTGTGGCTCAGGGATCTGAAGCCTCTTGAATTTAATTGTATTTCAAAAGAAATCCGATATTTATGAGTTGTCACAAATCCTTCCTTTCACTGTCCTTCCCTTCACAGCATCACGCTATCTCACTCCCTTCTCTTTGGGGCACTGTTATCTACCAAGTACGTTGGTTTACTCATTGTGATTAATTTACAGTGTTTTGAATGTTTTTACATTTTCTTTAAATAAAGTCAAGCAAAGGTAAACTGTTCTACAGGGACCCTTCTTTGTACACTTTATTATCGCACGGGCATAAAAACTCTTCCATCGGATGAGACCTCATTTTAGGAAAGGCTACGAAATGGGGAACTATGCCTTATCTCAGTCTAATTAGCACAAAGCTGTACTGAGCATTAGAAACATATGTCAAATAGTTACTAGTACTTGTATCTACGCTGTATGATATATACAAGGGAACAGTAGATTTATCTTTCTCAGCCTTAGATCTCAAGTTCAACCTATGTTGGATCCCTGATCTTCATCCTGGTATAGGAAAGGTTTTTGATGTTTCAGACCAAACCGATGCTCTATACAGATTTTTCTAGGTCAGAATTAAAATGTAACAACCATGGGATTTTAAGTGCGTTGTGCAATTTAAGACAGTTTAAAATAATCAATTTCGTAAAATCAGTGTCTTCCCTTTTCCAAATAGAGTCCCACAGTAACAGTTGTCTGGACAGAAGGAGGTCTTCTAAAAATGGAAGACCCACCTCATAATGTGCAATATTATTTGAAGCAGATTGTGGCAGGTATAACCAGCATTTCTTGAAAATATTTTCAAGTGTTTCCAGTCCTTGCTTTTTTACATGGCCCCAAAGCCCTGCCCCATAAAGGGCTAGACTTACTCGCTTTTCTATAGGACCAAAATCTCATTCATTGACCTGTTCCCCAATTTCAAAGAGAATTTAAAAATTCCCTGTCTAGTCAGAGTGGCTCTAGTGATGTCAGCCGGGAGTTGGAACACATGCGGAGGATCATGGAGAACATGAAGCAGATGCAGGCAGAAAGAGCGGCTGCCACTGCTGCAGTCCAGTGAGAGGTAGCTGGGTTCCTCAATGCCCTGCAGACTCTCCTCATGTCATTGCTGACACAAGGCCTGGCGCGGATGAATGCTGCTGCTACCACTCCATCCACATCCGCGCCCCCTGAAGTGTCAGTGCCACACAGTGCGGCAGACATTCCACATCCGGCCCCTGAGGTGTCACTGCCAGACAGTGCTGGAGACAGAACACCACCACCCACATGTGAGGCACATGAAACAGCAGAGGATGAAGATGCGGATGATTCTGCCTTAGTGGTAAGAAGGACGCAGTAACATTCATCTCTGCCATATGGGCTGTTTCTGCTTGGTTCTGCCCTCTGCCTCATCACCTTCCACTGTCCTCCAATATCAATCAATCAATCAATCAATCAATCAATCAGGCATTTGTTAAGCACAATTACACACCCTTAAGGGTCTCAAGGCGCTGGGGGATTGTTAGCAGGCTTCAGTCTATCAAGGGGGGGGTCTGTCGAAGAGCCAGGTTTTGGGATTTCTTACGAAGATGGGGAGCGATGTTGTCTGTCTGAGGTGGAGCGGCAGGGCGTACCAGGCTCGGGCCACGAGTAAGGAGAAGGCGCAGACTCCCGATCTGGTCTTTCTGGTGCAGGGGACCACAGCGTAGGAGAGCTGGGCAGACAGTAGGGTCCTCTGGAGTGCGTGCAATTTGAGTTGGCTGTTCAGGCGTGCTGATCTGGTGTTGTGGAGGACCTTGTGGGTGTGGGTGGGCATCTTGAAGGTGACTCTAGCTTCCATGGGTAGCCAGTGGAGTGTGCGCAGGTGCTGGGAGATGTGGCAGTGTCTTGGCAGGTTGAGGACCAGTCTTGCGGTGGCGTTCTGGATGTTCTGTAGCTTGCAGGTGAGGTTTTTGTTTGTTCCAGTATAGCGTGCGTTGCCGTAGTCGAGTCTGCTGGTGACCAGGGCGTGAGTGATGGTCTTTCTGTGTTCGAGGGGGATCCATTTGAAGGTCTTATATACGAGACAGAGGGTGTGGAAGCAGGAGGACGAGATGGAGTTGATCTGGCAGTCCATTTTGAGCTCAGAGTCCAGGATGATTCCCAGGTTGTGCGCGTGGTCCATGGGGGTGGACAGGATTCCGAGGGAAGTGGGCCACCAGGTGTCGTTCTATGCATTGGGTTTGGCACCATGATGAGTACTTCTGTTTTGTTGGTGTATAGTTGTAGGCAGCTGTTTTTCATCCATTTGGCGACAGCTTTCATGCCTTCTTGAAAATTGTGTCTGGCGGTATTGGGTTCGTTGGATAGGGAGAAAATGTATTGGGTGTTGTCTGCGTATGGCACAATGTTGAGTCCGTAGGTTCTGACGATGGGGGCGAGCATAGGCATGTAGACGTTGAAGAGTGTAGGGCTGAGGGAGGACCCCTGGGGGACTCCGTAGGTAGTAGGTGTAGGGTCGGAGTGGAAAGGGAGGAGTCTGACCCGCTGCGTTCTGCCAGAGAGAAAGGAGCAGATCCAGTTGATGGTGCTGTCTTGGATTCCTGTGTTGTGGAGTCTGGGTATTAGGGTGTGCTGAGAGACTGTGTTCAACGCCACTGAGAGGTCGAGGAGGATGAGGGCTCCTGTTTTTTCTTTATCCAGTAGGATGCAGATGTTATCTGTTGCAGTGAGGTGGGCGGTTTCCGTAATGTGTTTTTTTCTGAAGCTAAATTGGGAGGAGTCGAGGATGTTGTGCTCTTCGATGAATGTGCGAGTTGGCTGTTGATGGCTTTCTCAATGACTTTTGCTGGGAACGGGAGCAGGGAGATGAGTCTGTAGTTTTTGAGGTCGGTGGGGTCCGCTTAGGGTTTCTTCAGGAGGGGGTTGTCCTCGGCGTGTTTCCAGTCGTTGGGGAAAGTGGCGGTTGCCAGGGAGCGGTTAATGGTGTGGCAGAACATGGATGCAATGGTGTCGGCAGCTCTCTGGAAATGTGGTGGGGGCAGGGGTCCATGGGGCCCCAGAGTGGATTGACTTTGTCGTCTTCAGTGTGTCTTCGGTGGTGAGGGCTGTCCAGTTGTCTCTGGCTTCAGGGTGTCGGGGTGGTTGGTGAGTGTTCAGTGTGTGGTTGTCTATATCAAAGTTCTCATAGATGCTCTTGATTTTTGTAGTGAAAAAAGGTGCTGAGTTTGTCGCAGAGGTTTTGTGCGGGAGGAATGTTGGTGGACTCGCTGGTGGGTTGGGTGAACTCCTTGATGATGTTGAAGCATTCTTTGCTGATGTGTGCGTGAGTGGAGATTCTGTCTTCAATTGCTTTTTTCCTCGTTTTTTTGATGAGTTGGTAGGCGTTGGTGGCGGCTCTAAAGTTGTTGTAGGCTTCTGTGCATTTAGTGTTTCTCCAGGCCTTTTTGAGGTGGCAGCAAGTGCGTCTGGAATCCCGAACTTTGGTGGTAAACAATCTGGCTTTCTTGGCGTGGGTGTTGTTGTTTTTTTGGGGGGGGCTATGGTGTTCGCGCTAAGGAGAACAATTGGTGCAGGGTTCGGGCTGCGGTGTTGGGGTCATCGTTTTCCATGATGGTTGGGGTGGAGCTGCTGACTGATGAGGTTAGCTGGTTGTCTGTGATTCTGGTCCAGTTTCTTCGTGGGAGCAGGTGCAGGTGTCTGTGGATGGTGGGTGTTCTGAGGGTGAATTGGACGCACCAATGGTCAGTCCATGGGAGTTTGGTGGTGTGGCTAAAGGTGATGGAGTTACCTGCTGTGAAGGGGGGGTTGAGGGTGTGTTCTGCTGAGTGCATGGGTTCGGTCATGATCTGGCGGAGTCCAATGTTGTGGAAGTTGTCCTGGAGGGATGTGGTGCTGGGGTCCAGTTGGTTGTCGAGGTGGAAGTTGAGGTCTCCCAGTAGGGTGTAGTTAGTGGATGCGATGGTATGCAGGGAGATTATGTCCGTGATGGAGTTGGTAGACTGTCCGCGGGTTCCAGGGGGTCGGTAGATGAGGGTTCCTCTGAGGGTGGTTGTAGGGCTGGGCAGTGTCTTGAAGTGAAGGTGTTCCATCAGGTCTGTGGGCTCATCGGGGAACGTGCTCAGGAGGAGGTTGGATTTGTGGACGATGGAGATTCCTCCTCCCAGGCGGGTGAGGCGGTCCTTCCAGGAGACCTTGTATCCTTGGGGAATGGCGATGGCGATATCCGGTCCCGAGGTGGTGTTGGCCCATATTTCAGTGAAGAATGCTACGTCCAGGGTGGTGCTGTCGAGGAAGTCCCAGATTTCAGTGCGTGTTTGTGGAGGGATCGGACATTGAGTAGGATGCATTGCAGGATCTTCGGTAGGGTTGTGGTCTTGCAGGCGGGTTGCGCCGGGTCCGTGGGCTTGGTCATGCTGCACCACATCACATTCCCCACTGCCGGAAGTGACATGATGGCATTTGGTGCACTGGGGTAGGGGCACCTTAAGTGCTGAGTGGGTGTGCAGCCTGCGATGATGCACCGTCCTGGTGGTCCAGAATGGTAAGGATTTGTGTGAGCCCTGTTGGACCACAGTGTAGGTCTGAACCAGAGGGCAGCATAGGCCTACCACGATGTGGTGTTGCCTCACAGTTCACAGAGTTAATGGTACCGAAAGAGCTGAGCTGGTGTGCAGCCTGCGATGATGGCGTGTGCACATATATGAACACTGCCATTCATGAATCTGGACTCTGTTTCAGATAAGGGACCTGGTGGACTGCAGTGTATACCAGCATGTGGTTGGAGACACACCAATGGCAGCAGGTGAGCAGTGAGGCCTGCCTCCGCAGTGTTGGCACTCTCTCTCCCTCTCTTCCTTTCCCTCGCTTTCTTTCTCTCTCTCTGTCTCTTTCACTCTCTCTCTCTTTCTCTCTTTTTCTCTCTCTTTCGCTCTCTCTTTCTCTCTCTCTTTCTCTCTCTCTTTCTCTCTCTTTCTTTCTCTTTCTTTCTTTCTCTCTCTCTCTCTCTTTTTCTCTCTTTCTTTCTCTTTCTCTCTCCCTCTCTCTCTCTCTTTCTCTCTCTCTCTTTCTGTCTCTCTTTCTTTCTCTTCCCCTCTCTTTCTTTCTCTCTTTCTCTCTCTTTCTCTTTTTTCTCTCTCTCTTTCTCCCTCTGTCCTTTGATCAGCGCATGACACACCTTCTTATGTTGAATTTTGTCTTGCAGGCTGTGACTTACAGATTGTCCAGAGAAGACACACTATGACTCTTCCAAATAATTGTTTTGCGTTTAATTTGACTAAAATGATTTGTTTGGAAATTCAAAGTTGATTGTTGTAGTTGTGCGACATCAGGTGAATTGTTTTGTTCATGATTTTGTAAAGTTCATGTAACATATCTTTTTCCTGGGGTTGGGATGCGGGGCTTGCGGGCTTGGGGTGGTGGTGGTTGGTGTTGTGGGACTCTTGGGGCTCCGAGCTGCATGATCAGTAGCTCCATGGCATCTGTTGTTCTTCAGGTGTGACTCTGGGCTGGGATACCATTTATGATGCAGGTTGTCGTCCGACTTTACACCAGGTAAGAGCAGGTGTTAAATCACTGGTGCTAACGCACCTTATTGCCTGGTTTGGGATCTTATTGCCAATCTGGCTGGTCATTGAGAATGTTGCGGAGTGGTGTTGTTGTGGCTTTTTGCACGGAAAAGCCTACTCTGCATGCCATTAGAGTTAGTTGCCAGGGTCACCTGTGGTGATGTTTTTTCGGCTGCTATTGCAGATAAACTGGTGATATTGGCTGTTAGCACCAATTTGTGAACAGGGCGATAAGTCCTTGAGAATATGCCCCTTAGAGTTTCATACTCAGGCAGTCCAGCTCAGAGACAGTGAGAAAGGGTTGCCTTTCTCTGTTTCTGAGCTGTGCTGTCAAAAATGATGCATCAACTCAGGGAAATGGATTGAATTTACGCGCTGCAGGCGCATAAAACAGGGCACTCTGCTTTGCCCTGAGGCAGTGGAGCCCACCTTGATACGACCTCAGATGACTTTAAAATATTTTGGTGCATTTTGTTCCAAAATAAAACTGGACAGCACCGGATTAGTGGGGAGAATATATACGGAAGATGAAACCTCTGGTACAAGGACGCAGGGCCAGATGTACGAACACATTTTCCCGTAGAAATAGAATGGGTGATGCATCTGGCCCTTAATTCTTTGCAATACTCGCCTTGCCTGGCTTCATAGGAAATATGAATCCTTATTTAATTTTTTTGTATGCACAAGTCCAATAATTCAAATGGTTGATACAAATAAAAATACACAGATGCACTTTTTAGTGATGTGCAGTCTTATGCCCTTGCTGAACAATTGTGCCTGTTTGTGAGTAAAGTGTCAGGATATGTATTTGTAGAGCGTGTTTCTTCTTCTGTGACGAAGCACTTTCAAAAATGCAAACTGCTCCTTCAGTTTATATCACTGAGATAGATAGGAGTATATGATTGTTTTTTTATACTTATTGATTTTAATATGGTACGGGATACAATTCATAATAAAAACCGCAAGATTTTATTAGCAGCAGAATGTGCATAGGAGAGAAAAACGTGAAGCATAGGCTAAAAGCAACTCATCCATTCATTTACAATGACATCATAATTTAACAGTCTGATAGCCTTAGCATCCCGAAATACAGTACAATGGCCATACAGCAAAGTAATTGTCGATTAAAGTGCTATCAATTAATAAAGTGCAATGGTAAAGTGATCACCAAATCATGTGGTGATATCGGGACCAGGATGGAGAGAGTAAAGTACATTATGATGAGACATCGGATATCTCTCCAACAAGGTACTAATAACAACACATGGAGCTCATAGAGCACATAGACCCATCAAGTAAAGTACATACTGGATAAATGCTAAGCATGAGCGAATTTTGCGGATCTCGCGTTCGCGAATTTTGCGGATTTGCGGATTCGCAATCAGCAAAATCCGCGAATTCCCGCAAATTTGCGGATTTTTTTTTTTTGTGTTCGCCCGTGTTTCTGCCAGTTCGCGAGGGTTTTGTACACTTTCGCAAATTGCGAACTTACCTGTCGGGTCGCAAGTTTCGCGAACTTGTTGTTTCTACGTGTCCAGCCTGTTTGGGACACTCTTCTTCATCACTGCCACTCTCTGTCACCACTGCCACTCTCTGACTACTCATGCCACCCTCTGGCCCACCCATGCCACCCTCTGTTTCATCACCACACCCTCTGGTTGTCCAGTGTACATTATTTTCGGCAAAGCAAAGCAAACCTTCCCTGCCTCAAGTGACCTGAATTAATTTGGGGCTGATTAATGTGTCACAGAATATTTTTTTAGCTGGCACCTGCTTCCTTAGTGCGCCCTGATTAGTGATCTTTTGCACTTGCTAAGTGCTTTCATTGTTGCAAAATTAGTTACAACACCTGCCCTGCCCCAACTGACAATAATGAATTAGGGGCTGATTAATTGATTTTAACTTCCAGCCTGGCTCCTGCTTGTCTCCCTTAGCTGTAATTCAGGACCTTTGTGGCATATGTGTAACTATTCTGAGGTTCAGAGCAGGGTCACATAATAGTTTCAACTGGCAACTGAACTCTGGAGGGGCCCCTCAGGAAGCACTACAGGAAATGGCTACTAATGATGAGCCTGAACTTTTGAACCTGGTAAGTAGTTACTTTCAGTTTTGCTAAAATCGTATTTCTGCAATTTTGCACTTATTCGCGGGGCGCGAACTCACGCGAACTCACGCGAACAGTGCGAGCAGTGCGAGCAAAATCCGCTGCTCGCGGATTTGCGGATTTTGCGGGAGATTCGCAAATCTCGCGGATTGCGGATTTCCCGAAAATCCGCAAAATCCGCGAGCGGAACGGATTTTCCGCCCATGCCTAATAAATGCCCCTGGCCACCCATGGGTATCTCTTCCCCGTCCATCAACTATCCTCAATTGCTGGCACAACTTGCATGCTCCCTAATTAAATGTCTCCATCCATTTGAGCACGGAGGACCAAATTAGGTCGCCCCGTGTCTGTGTTCGCGGGTCATTCCGTTCATATAACCCAGAAAGCGTGACTGCCACCCTGCAAAGTAGGGGGATCTGGGTTGATCCACCCTGAGTCTGGCTGCACATATGCGGGCTGTTGGACTTGGCCCTTCTGGCCGGTTCACCCCTGAACTTTTTGTATTTTAATGTTACATCATTATAGTGATTTCTGGTCTTTGCGCACTTTAACACTGTGGCGCAGTGTAAAGTGCGTGCGCTCTCTGAGTGCGTGTGTGAGAGTGGCCTCCCCTCCCTTAGGAATGCATGGGGAAAATGTGTGTCCATGGTAATTCCTGATGCGTGGGGAGTGCAAGGTTGAGTTTGGTATGTGCAAACTCGTGAGATTGAATGCTACGCGATGATGTGTGCGGCTTTAATGTGGCTAGTGAAGTTGGCTTGCCTGTGCAGTAAAGGAGAGTTGGCTGTCTGGCCTGTGGTTGGCTGGAGCTGGCTGGTCTGCCTGGCTCCAGAAGTCAGGATGGGTCTGCCCCGGTGGTGAATGGAGAGATCTGCATGTTGATGGCAGGGAGGGGCTGCACCTTGGACCTGAATAGGGCTGGGCTTTCCCTCCACAATGCTGGCTCCACCCCCTGTGGTGCGACCGATAATCCTAGCCAGTCCTATGAATAGGGAGAGGGGCTGAGCAAAACAGAACCAGCTGCGTCTGGTTTTCCCCCACCCTGCACCCTAGAGACAAAGGGATTTTGTGTATAAAAAGAGGCTGTGGGGGGTGTGGCCAAGATGGCGTCGTAGGCAGACGCGGAATTGCCAAGCTCCCGCCAACGGCCTTTCACAGCACCGGTAAGTGGCTGTTATAGCCACGGTTGGCACAGAGACCTGAGCTCCTGAACCCCCAGGGAATGTACGGGAGCGGCTGGTGCCGATACAGCTCCCCGCTTGCTGTTCCTGCCGAATTGGACTTGCTGTCTCACGACCCGGAATGGAGGAGGGGCAGAGATCGCGCATCCAAAGGCGCCCGTGGAGCACGATTCAGACAGCGACCCTGAGCCAGCGCTATCTGACCCCGCGTGAGCTGAAGAGGCGGCGGCACTGACCACAGCTCACGATTTCTGGACCGGGAGGGCTTGGGCGCCCGGCTGGCTGTAGGCGCCATCTTGGTGAAGGTGGTTTGGTGCGGCGGCCCCCCGGGTGCACTTGGAGCCTGGAATCAGCTGCGTGGTACCCTGCGGCCTGAAGACCTCGATGAGGTAGGGGCTTGATCCTGGTGGGCTACCCACAGAGACAGCACAGAGCACTGCCGTACTCCGGCCGCCATCTTGGTAAAGGCGGGAGCACCTTTGAGGCCTGTGGACGCTGCCCGAGACATGTGGTGGAGAGGTGAGCCCGGAGGGATTCAGACTCGGCGGGGGAGGCCCTCCAGGGGTGGACTAACACGAGGTGCAGCGCTGATTGAAGGGGTGATCCTAGACCCCACACGGTGAGCACGGAGGCAGGAGCCAGCCAAGCTACTGACTGCTTGGGGGGGAACGCGGAAGCACACATGCCGGGCGGGACTCAGCTGGAGGCCCTGAGGCTTCGGGATAGGAGAACCTCCAAGGACCCCGGAGCAGCCTGCAGAGCAGGAGCGGAGGAGGGCGGCTGGAGCACGGTGGGGAGTCCCCGGGCATACACGGAGCACGAGAGGTTGCCTGAGACACGGGGCTGCACCAATGCAGACTTGAGACCCCCACGGGCTCGGGCTGAGAGATCACGTACGGAGGAGACGCAAAAGACAGCTCCCGGGTGGGAGATTGAGACCCAGGGTCGCGCAGCATTCCACTGCCCAAGAATATCCCAGCGTAAGGAACGCCAAACATGTCCAATGCGAGGGCTCGCAAAGAGAAGACGGTTAAAGACCTGTTTGAGAAGGCGCAGTTGTCCCAGTCCCCCAGGACCATGCCGGTGGCTACGGCCCGCCCTGTCGCGGGCGCCTTGGAAGCAACAGAACCCATCACAAAGGCGTTCCTGGAGTCGCTCTTCGCTGCCCTGAGGGACGACATCCACACCTTCAAAAAGGAGTTTACTGACAAACTCAAGGAAGTTCGTAAGGACGTAGATGGAGTGGGGTAACGCGTCGCGCACCTGGAAGCAAAGTCAGATAGGCAAGACACTGACATTGACGCTCTCCAACAAGAGATTCTGAGGCTCCATGACCAGCAAATAGATCTGCAGGCCCACGCGGAGGACCTGGAGAACAGGTCCCGACGCCATAACATAAGAATCAGGGGAGTGAAGATGACGGACGAGATCAAAGATGTCTCTCCATTTGCAAAAGAACTATTTAACCACATTCTGGGTCGCCCACTGGACTCTGACTTAATCCTTGACAGGGCGCACAGAGTGGGAGTACCGAGGAATGCGGCGGCCCCCCTCCGGACTTTCTAGTCTGCGTACAGGATTTTAGTATTAAGGAAGAAATCCTGCAACGGGCCTGGCGGCAGCACCCTATTTCCTTCAAAAGCCACACGCTGGTCCTGTACCAAGCCTTATCGGCGCTCACCTTGCAAAAAAGACGGTCCTTCAAACCTGTCACAACGCACCAACAGCAACAGCAGATCCCCTACAGCTGGTCATCCCTTCCGAATCATGTTCAAGCTAGACAACAAGCGATACCGATTCCGCTACCTGACTGAAGCCTGTGGCTCGCTGGGGATCGACCCGCCAGAAGACGTAGAGAGCACACCAACCCGATCAAACAGAGGAACAGAACCGGGCATGCAGTGGCGCCGGCAGGGCAGGAGACGACGGATCAAGAAACCCCCGGCGGACGACATCCAGGAAAGGCGACGTGCAGCTCTCGAGGAGGTGGCCTCGGACCTTCCCACGACACACACAGGTTGACCGTGATGGCTACGCCCAATGAAGCATCAATACGGTCTCTCCAAACGCAGGCTGGTCGGTGGGGGGACGGCACCCCGCGGTAGTCGGCTTCACCCCGAGAGACTATCTTCCAGGGCACCCAGGAGGGTGACGAACAAGGACTTCAGGTTTTTGTGGGGTTTTGGGGGAGGTATGGGGTGGTGCAACAGTTTTGAAACCGGGTTTTTTTGGAGGGGGGGAGTTGGGTAGGGAAGGGTAGGTTTAAGGTGGGGGTTGGGGAGTCCAGTAGGCTATGCCTGCTCACTTCTATCACTTGTCACCCACACACAGGACTTTGACGGGCCCCGCCATCCGGGTTTTGTCCCTAGGCCCAGCCCAGCCTTCCGGACACTGAAGCTCAGCCTCTTACTCCTCAGGGAGGAGGAGGATCATGCTGCCCACCACACTTAAGGTCCTGACCCTTAACGTTAATGGTCTAAACAACCCTATTAAGAGGAAAACGATCCTGTCTTTCCTAGAAAACTCCCAGGTGGACTTGTGTCTGCTGCCAGAGACCCACTTACTATCCCGAGACTGCCAACGACTGCGGTCCCATAGGTTCCCCACACAGCTCTTCTCTTCATGCACCACTAAGACCGCAGGGGTGGCAATTCTGGTAGCACAGCGATTCCGAGGGGAGGTCCTCCATAAAAGTGCCAAGATTGGAGGGCGACTGTTAGCCTACCGTTTCTCCCTTAACGGTCTTACCCTCACCTTATGCACCCTTTATAGCCCTAACGACCAACACGAACTCTTTTAGCACTCAGCACTAGCAGAGATGATGAACACACCCGACAGGCATGTTATAGTGGGGGAGGACCTGAACCTAGTCTTTGATAACATACTCGATAGGTCTGCCCAATGCACTCACCGGGTGGGGGTGCTGTCTGCCAACGGCCTGGACAATCTGAAGGAATTAGATCTCCATGACCTGTGGCACAGATGTCATTTGCAAGAAAGGGAATTCTCGTACTACTCTCATGCACATAAGACCTATGCCAGCCTTGATCACATCCTAGCTTCCAGCCCGGTATGCGCAAAGGTAACGTCAACAGAGATAGGGGCCATCTCACCTTCCGATCATGCACCTGTGGTTGCCACCTTTACCCTGCCTCCGATGTCCTGGCCTTCCAGGGTTTGGCGTCTTAGAGACGCCTTGCTCCATAGGAATGATGCTATAGACCACATTCAAAAAGCCATACAGGACTAACAGGTACATAACAACAACACGGACACAACACCGGCAACACAGTGGGCTGCCCTTAAAGCGGTCCTACGGGGAGAATACATAGGCCTCTCTGCTGCGGAGAATAGGGATAGGCAGGCCAAGCGCAAAGACCTCACCACACCCGTCCGGGAGCTAGAAACGATCCATCAGCGCACGGGGGCCCCCAGAGTATGGAAGCAACTTAAAGCTGCCCGTGCACAATTGTCAGCTTTAGATGCAGATCGTGCCGAATATGCAGCCCTACGCTTGAGGCATGCATACTACACCGGAGGAAACAGGTGCGGTCGCCTCCTGGTGCACCGCCTACGAGTGGTGCGCCAACCGCAGAAAGTCAGTGAGATTGTGCGACCAGATGGGGTGGCCGTCTCCGAGGACGCGGAGATCGCAGAAGCCTTCCGCTCCTTTTATGCCTCACTCTACGCGGGTAGTTCCCTGAGCGATGCAGAGGCCTCAGCATATCTAGACTCAGTCCCTCTTCCGTCCCTCGCTCCAGCCCAGGCGCCATTTCTCGAGATGGAGATTCGCATCGAGGAGGTAATCAGTGCCATTGCCTGCCTTAAGTTGGGGAAGGCTCTGGGGCCGGATGGCTTCACAGCACTTTTTTATAAGACATTTTGCGTCACACTGGCCCCGATTCTTACTAAGCTCTTTAACACCTTTGGCGAACCCGGGGCGATACCGCCCGACTTGCTTCATGCCTCCATCACTGTTATCACCGAACCGGGAAAGGATAAGACCAAGTGCGGGGCATACCATCCGATTTCCCTTCTAAACGTGGACATCAAGTTATATACTGGGATATTCGCGGCTCGTCTTGCCTCGCTCCCGAATTACATGGGCTCATGGACCCGGACCAGGCGGGTTTTATACCCGAACGGCAGACGGTGGATAAACGTGTAATTCATCTGATTGAAAAACCCTCACGCATAGCCGGCGAGAGCATGCTACTGGCCATTGACGCCGAAAAGGCATTCGACAGGGTCCACTGGCCGTATCTAAAGTTGGTACTGGCCAAAGTAGGAATTGGAGAGAAGTTCCAGAATTTTGTTTTTAACTGCTATAGGTCCCCTACGGCGGTTGTGCGGGTGAATGGCCACACCTCGGGTAGTTTTGAGATAGAATGGGGTACGAGACAGGGGTGCCCTTTATCGCCACTCTTATTCGCTCTTTATATGGAAATTCTAGCCCAACGAATACGTCACAATGTACTCGCTACCGGCATCAGATTCGGGGGCTATACGCACACCATCAGCCTATATGCCGATAACGTGTTGATCTCCCTGGATAAGCCCTGCACTGCGCTACCGGCCTGCTTAACAGAATTAGAAGACTTCACGAAGGTGACTAGCTTTAAAATAAACACCGACAAATCTGTCGCGCTGGACTTGTCCCTTTCCCCCGCCGCTAGGACTTATCTGAAAAATCTCCTCCCTATACAATGGGCTACTGATACGTTACCCTACTTGGGGATACAATTGGCGTCCACGCTCCCCGCCATGGTGACCGCTAACTACAAGACATTACGTGAGAAAGTACAAGAAGAACTGCGAAGGTGGAGACCTCTACCACTCTCATTGCTCGGTAGAATTGCAGCTGTGAAAATGACCATCCTGCCCCAGATCTTATACCTCTTCCGGGCCTTACCACTGCGTCCTCCCAACGGCTGGATCCAGCAGATGCAGGCCGACATCGCCCACTTTATATGGAAAGGCAAGAGGCCCAGAATGCGACGTGCCCAGACTATGCTCGCCCCAGAATCCGGAGGCCTAGGGGTGCCCGACTTGCAAAAAATATTATCAGGCGGCCCAATTACGATACCGAGTCGAATTGAGTAAATGGGAGTCGGAGAAGCACTGGCTCTTCCAAGACCAGGCAGTGGCCGGCCGCCCGACACACGAAATCCCCTTTCTCCGGAAGGCCCACAGACCGGCAAACCTGTATGCCTCCTATGTCACTAGAATCTCATTGGAGGTTTGGGACTCCACGTGCATATCCCAGGAATATACATCTTTTCCATCTCCACTTACACCGCTCATGGACAACCCTGACTTTGCGCCGGGTACAGAGAGGGGTGTCTTCTCACATTGGAGATCGGCTGGCTGTCGCTTCCTCTATCACCTATATGGCCCAGAGTGAATCTTGCCTTTCCATCAGTTCAGACAGGAATACAACTTTCCCAAAACGGAGAGGCTGAGATACCTCCAGGCGAGGCGCTGGGTGCTCCAGCCTCAGGTACGGCCAGAGGCAAACAAGCGCTTTACACCATACGAACGTTGGCTCCTCACACGTACCTCAGATGCTAAACTCATATCAGACCTCTACAAGATGTTGCAGCCACCGCAGACACATATTTATAATCCAGGCAGGGAGCGGTGGGAAAGGGAACTGGGTAGAGCACAAAGTCGTAAAGAATGTGATTCCATCTCATTCAGGGCCCGGCACTCTGCATACCACACGAGCCTTACAGAGATACTTACCAAGATAACTACATACTGGTACTACACCCCAGAACGACTTCATGAAATGGACAGAAATAAGGAGAAGCTGTGCTGGCGGGGGTGTGGGAGAGTGGGCAACCTGTTGCACCTATTGTGGGGCTGTGACCTCCTTAGGCCTTACTGGGCTCAGGTCCTAGATGAGGTGGACAAGCATTTCCAGACGGAACTTCCTAGATTTACAGCGTGCATTGTCTTGGGACTTCCCAAGGCACTCACATACCCCTTACGATCTCGCATGGGCCGCCAAATAGCGATTGCTGTGGGTTTGGCCCTGGAGAATATCTTGACACATTGGCGCACTGACACCCTCCCCACGTTTACTGGCTGGCTACACAGAATACGGTATGTGCTGGGTATGGAGAAGATGTCTCTCATTAGAGCGGGAGACAAGGATGCTTATGAGGAACTCTGGCAGCCATTCCAGTCATTGTTAATTAATGAATTCCGAGAACGTACGTGACCAAGATACCTCCAATTACTGAGACTTACGGAAGCCAAAGAGGCCGACAACTGAAGCTGCTGGGGTACCGTGGATGGCAATCGGAGACCTAGAGGGAGGTGGGTGGGCTGAGTATTGGATGGGAGGGGGGAGGGGGGTGGAGGGAGTTGGGGCTTTTTTCATTGTTGATGAAGTTGAGGAGGGTGGGCTCTCGAGGAACTCTCAAATAAAGTCAGCCCCAACGCCCAGAGGTGGTAGGTCACAATGGACTCTACAGGCTTGACTGATTGAGTTGGACATTTATTGCTATGCATAATTTTGTATTGTCGATTGAATATCTGTGCTGCACTTTTTCTCAATAAAAAGAGTTAAACTGTTCCACATCCCAGTATAAAGCCATGTTGGTAAGAGGAGACCAGGTTAGCAACTATCTAATAATTGTTAAACTATCTTCCCAAGCCTGATGGCCACAATCTTTGCGTAGACTTTACAGTCTCAATTAATCTAAAATATGGGTCTGTGTGCCTCAAAGTTTAAAGGGGATTTGCTTTTTTCTTAAATATCACAATATTAGTGTCATCCCATGATGGCGGGGTCACCCCTTCCATCTGAATACATAAGAAAATAGTAGACATGATGTTAGACCTGGCACCTTGGCGTGAGTTTCCCTTCCACTTTTTGCTGATGTGCCTCAGATGTTTTGCTGGGGTTCGATTCCTCAGGGCACTGAGCCACGGCCGACCCGTGCCGCAGTGCAAGTGCTCCCAATGTAAAGTGTATGTGTAATTGATTTCCATGATTGGAATATTTGGTTTACTGTCAGTCCCCAGTAAAGTGCACGAGGCGTGCCGGGGCTTGTAGATACAAATGCTGCTAGCGGGCCTGCAGCGCTGGCTGCGCCACCCACAGAAGCGGCCTCGTAAGATATGTCTCGGGTCCGCCATTGCTGACCCCGCGTACAGTCCACTGACTGTGCAAGTGCCCACACTTGCCAGTCCCAGAAACTTTCCCTCACCTTCATATCATTCACCACTATGGTAGGCCTACGGGCAGGGTGCATTGCAAGCGTAAAGCTTTGAAATTTTGCGGCCACCTCTTCACTGTACTGCTCATTGATTCTGGCTTGAAACACAGCAATACTCTGCGAGGTTCAACCACAGTCCTGTTCTTCCTTTAATATTTTGGCTGGAGCTGCTTTTCACTTAGAGAGGCAATCATTAAGTGCGCTTACAGTAATGTTTGAAAAGGCTAAAAGTTAATGTCTCCCCCTTTATCCCTGTCTTGACAGAATCCCACACCTTTTTAAGAGTAGCGGTACACTGGTTAACTAAGAGGAACTCCTTGAGCCACCTTCACATGTGTTCCAGATATTACTTTTCTGTCAGAAGTTTCTTATAAAATGTTTAGACTCCAAATGGTCTTTCAAAGCCCACTATTGCGCATTCTAACACTAAATGGTTATGATCAGATAACACGCTGGTGAAACATTCAATTTCAGTCTGCCTTGCTAAAGATGCAGAAACAAATAAATAATGCAAGCGCACCAATTTATTGTGAGGAAAAGAAGAAAACACCCATATATCGTGGATCAGGGTTTTTGCATGAGCCCCATACATCGATCAGGCCATGGTCTCTCTAACTAGTTGTTGCACTGCACTAAAGACCAGCAGTTTGCTAACAGAATATGAGGAGTGTGTATATCCCCAGGGGTCTAGTGGTCGCACGCACACACGCATCCACACATCCGCAGGCCAGGCGTTGCCTGCAGGGTTGAATAAAAGGAGGACGTCCGCTCGGGGACGTCACTTCCGACTGAGACAGCGTGTGTGCCTGCAGTCTGTCCGCTGTTCTTGCGCGCGCCAGCCCACGCGCACCTAGGCCAATAGCAACCAAGGTGGCCAGATAAGGTCACCGCACACAGGCACAACAGAGTGCTCCCCAGCTTTCTCTTCCATGGCTATATGCAGATTAAAGTCCCCACTGATGGCGACCGTCTAACTGTGGGCAAACTGACTCCTCCTCCTCGCCTGCTTCATGTGGAGTGTGTGAGAAGCATCCAAGGTGTAGCTCCTCCTTCAACCAACAATTATTTTTGGCCGTGGGGCGCCCGGCTAGTGTGAGCGTTGCGGGCCGAAACTGTGGCTGGCTGAGCAGCGATACGGAGCAGTTTTTGTGCACACTGCAGCAGTGCGGCTAATCGGTAGCCCTTGAAGAAGCACATATCTCCTTGTCTAAGGATGGGCCCCAAACCAGTGGGGGCCCCAATAGCTCAAGTGATGAATCCCAAGGCTGGCCCGGCAGTGAGAGGAAAGCTCCTTCCTAAGAAGAACGGAGAAGCTGCCCTATAGAAAACTGGCCCTCATGCCGGGGACGCTGTTGCAACTAGAAAAGCAACGGATTTCTTCAAAAAAGCAGACTAGGACTCATGCCCCATCACATGGGTTTTGTTACCCTCTCTGTCCAGTAGAACTGCTGTAGGGTGAGCAGCGATATGGAAGCCTTTACACAAGTGAAGAACAAAGTAGTGTGGTGGGGATCACAGGGCCGGTAAAGGTGGGTACTCCTGTGCAAGTCTACTTCCTTCTGCTATAACTGCCTATCGAGTAGCTGAAGCGTTGAGTGTGAACAACAGGGGGCAAGAGATTGATGCTACACCACCTGCTGTAGTTGAAATCAAGCAGGTTCCTTGATGGCAGGGGGACTGAATAGACTGCAGACGAAATCCAAGATTGCTTTAAATGTCAAACACCTAACCCAGAGCCAGGACATAACAACTATAAGAAGGCAGGTGAGGGCAAGAAAAGGAAGTCAGGTAGCAATAGACACATCTCACCCTGCCTAGTACGGGAAACTGACAATGTGGTCCACTGTTTTCACTCTCAGATCAATCTGATTGAAATGGCGAGGACTCAGATGGGGGCTGAGAGGTGGCTCAGGAGGCAGTCCAGAGAGCTGTTCCAGCTAATTAAGTGAAGGAGGGGATGGCTCTAGCTTGATGAATTCCTGGCAAACGATCAACAACTTGACTCCACCCAAAGGGGTAATAGTCTAAAGTCTAAAGTAGGACTATTCAGCAAGGCCAAGGCCGGAGGGAAATACTAGCACTCAGATGGACGTCACCTACCAAGGGGTTATGGCCCATTGTGATGAAACCAGGTCAGACAGTTGCAGAGCTCAAGCAGGAAACCAGAAGCTGTGGGGGGGGAGGGGGTGTAAAAGGTGGCAAAGGCTTGCTCAGAGTTTTTGGTCGGAATGGCTGAAATGGAAAGCAGGGTTGCTACCCTGGAGGCCGATGTGTTAGCTAATAGTAAAACCCGAATGGAACTTGAAGTGCATCTCATAGACGCACAATGGAAGCTTGAGAAGTTTGAAAATAGATGAAGCCACAATAATCTCAGGGTTTTGGGTGTTGAGGAGTGTACTGAGAAAGATGGCACTCAGAGTTTTATAGCTGGCTTTCCCAGAACTGATGGACTGGAATTGGGATTTGGAGATACAGAGGCTTGAGAGGTTCCCTTTTCAAGCAACATCGGCACCAGGGTCAAGCTGGGGGAAAACCGAGGGTCATTCTTATATTCTTTCGCAACTTCCTTTTGTGCCAGGCTATCTTTGAAAAAGCCTGTCTTGATGCAAAATGGGTAGCTGATGGCTGCATGTTTTTCATGCGGCCAGACTTCTGTTATATTACTGTTGAAAGGCACTGGTGTCTGAAGCAGATGATTCAACAGTCTAAAGTAGTACAGCTTTTCTGTTAAGTCATGCAAAACTGAAAGCTATCTTTCAAGAAAAAACATATGTTTTTCCTCAGAGGTCAAAGCTAATTTTTTTGTTGATAATATTGGGTAGTATTGGACCTTAGGTTTCAAGTTTATTAGTCTCACTGTTTGTTGTGTCACACAATGCCGAAGGGGAGGATTAGAAATGTCTTATGTGTGATGTATGGTGGGTGAAGGACTAAGGAATGAATTGTCTCTCTCTCTTTCCTTGCTTAGGCTTGGTTGCTGACACTGTGGAGTGTTTTTTTTAGTGCGGGGAGGAGAGGGGCAGGACAAATGCACTTGTTTAACTTTTCTTCTGCTTCATTCATTCTGGTGCTTTCTCTCATTCAGGACTAGGTCTGGGGGGTACACCTCCATCTATGGGCCGGGGGGGGGGGGGGGAGAATGAATAGCCCCAAAAAAGATAGTGTATTAAATGCAGAGCAAATCCAGCAGGAAAAATGGCACAAGGTAAAATTCATTTTCGCATGATAAATGCATGTAGCTTAAATGACAGAGGCAAAAGACATAGAATGGCATTGGGCCTCAGGGCAATTAAGCCAGACACTGTGCATTCAGGAGATGCAAGTCCCATGGGAGAAAAGGAAAATAAAGGAAGGCATGGGGTACCCAGTATTAATCTGGACAACACAGGGGATGACAGCAAAGGGGTTAGCAATAGTCACTAGTATGACTGCCAGGACATTAGTCAGGGCGCAGGCTGATAAAATGGGTAGATGGACCATAGTGGACCCTCACATTGGTACAGGGAGTGTTAATCTGTATATGGTATATGGCCCAACCTGGATGATCTGGCTGTCTTTAGTAAGCTTAATGTGTCAAAATGGCCAACCCCCTCCTTCTCTGTATAGTATATGATTGTTAATGTGTATAACAGGAAAACACATCACAGCATGCAAGGTAAGGGAGGGGATTATATAAAATACCTTCACATTTTTCTATATTGCTGGTTCCAATATCTTACGATTTTGAAACTAGCATAGAAGCATGCAGTTTACTGGCGCCCCAAATGGTTTAACAGCTGGAGCAAAGCTATTTTATCACCTCACATTGTTTTTTTTTTAACATACTTTATTGATGACCTTGACAACATATCCAGAGCAATGAATATTACAGAGAGACAGTCTTTTGTACTTGAAATAGGTACAACATATATGTTGCATGAGTCTATCATACAGTGTTCATACTATTTGATAGGTAATGAAGAGCAAATGGTTCCGGATGACAACGTAAGTTCCAGATCATAGCAGCTGTGTCAGATAAAGTTACAACATAAAGCATATACATTTCCAATTAACAAGAACAACAATATCAACCATGTCCCCTCCCACCCTAACCCTCCCAACCCCCACTCCTGGTCAGTCAATGTTTAATGTCCATAGTAACCAAAGGGGATGCTAGTAGTGTAATTCTGAGGGGTCTGCAGTGCCCACGGGTTATAATGCATGGGTCTGAGTCTTGGAACCTAATGTTAGATAGTCGCAGAGCAACACTGTGTGTTACCGGGGTGGGGTACTCTGTGGGGGTAGTAAGTCAAGTAATTCGAACTCATGTAGCATGATCTCCCACTCCATCGGAATGGGTTGGGTTCGTAGGCCTTTCTTTTTTTCCCTCCGAAGAGCTGCACCCTCAGCTTCCCCCACTGAATAATGTCATCTTGTCAGCTGGATACCGTTGGGCACCTGGGGGATTTCCACCTCATGGTGAGGACTCTTACTGCCAATATGAGGGCTAAGTCTAAGAATCTCAGTCGCACCTTCTGCACATTTGTACGTCTACGAAGGCCTATGAGACAGTACAGGGCGTCGTCCGAGACAGGAATTTGTGTGACTTCGTCCAAAGACTGACAAATCCCTCTCCAGTAGTCCATGAGGCGGGGGCAGGACCACAGCATATGAAGGAAGCCTGCCTCGTCCCCTTTACAATGGGGGCAGTAGTGTTGAGCGTCTGGGAACATACAGTGAATCCTCTGGGGGGTGAGATATGACCTATGAAGGACCGTTGTCTGAATGAACTTCAGTTTTGCATTACGGAACACTCTTTTCGGGTATTCGAGCATGCATTTCCAAGCCTTATCAGTGATCTCCATAGTAGAATCCTCGGACCACTGTGTTCTGAGGGATGTAAGTGTGGTTGTGGCATGTGCCCGTATCCCTGTGTATAGCCATCGGACCAGGTGTCCCCCATTCCCCATGTAGTATAAAAGATGTACCAAGTTATGTTGTGAAGGTTCATTGGGTTGTGGGGCCCATGTGTTCTTTATGTAATGGGATACAGCAGTGTGTAGTAGGTATAAATGTGTTGGTGTGCCCGTAGCCTGAAGAAAGGAATCGTGATAAAGCAAACTACCATCACCGAAGAACACCCCAACATCTTCCACTCCCGCCTCCACTCATTCATGTATTCTGGCCTTCGTAAGCCTACCCTGCGGTGCAGGAATGCCCAAGAGGGGGATGTTCATCGAAAAGGGAGTTGTCAGGGAGGTATACAACAATGCCCTCCTCCAGCATTGTTGAGCAGTACTTAATAGGGGAGGGCTGTTCACAGGGATTTGGTCTTAGGCAAGAGCAGGGAGTGTAGCGCGCCTGGTCTAAATCCCTAGGCGTATAACCAATTTCCTGAAAATTTCTCTCGGCAGTCCAGTAAGATAACCATTGGAGCTGACTAGTGTAGTAGTAGGCCCAGAAGTCAGGAACTCCCAGGCCGCCACCCCGGGTTTCGTAGGCTCACTCTTCTGTGGCCCGCTCTACAGATGAGGTCCACCAATATAGTATTCAATGTGTTCAAAATAGACTGTGGTACTACGACAGGTAAGTTCACAAAATAGTGTAATAGGTGAGGGAGCATTACCATCTTCGAGATGGCAATAGGCCCCATCACTGACAACGGCCGAGAGGACCAAAATGCCACACTGGCATGGAGGGCTGTTATGGCCCTCACTATGTTACCTTCAATTTGATCCACCTGCGTTCTGTAAACTTGAATGCCTAAGTATTTAAAGGTGGTTGGGGCCACTGGTAAGTTGTATTCGACAAACCGTATATTGATTGGGTATGGAGTTTCCTGAAAAAAATAAGCCCTAGATTTTCTTGGGTTTATAGCCAGACCCGAGAGACATTCGAAAGTGGCAAAAATATTGGGAAGGGGAGTATTCTGGGCCGTCAGATAACGTAGATACAAGAGGATGTCTTCTGCATAAATGGAGATTAGGTGTCGCGCCATTGATGGGTATGCCAAGGCAGTCTGCTGATCCTCTAATTGCTATCGCCAGGGGTTCCAGCGCAAGAACAAACAACAGGGGAGATAATGGACATTCTTGTCTTGTACCCCTGTGGACTGTATATTGGTCAGAGATGTAACGACCTGTAAGGGTTTGAGCTGTGGGGGAAGTATATAGTAGGCGTACCCATTTAAGGTATCAAAGGCCTGCTGAAGGTCCAGCGCTAGGCATCCCGCGTACTGGTAACCAGGTGGAGTGGCCTTCATGACATAATGTAGCCGTCTCGTGTTGAGAGATGTGCTACGGTTCGGTATGAATCCGTATTGGTTAATATGTATGAGTGTATTAAGGTAGAGCTGTATACGGTTGGCGAGGACCTTGCTTAAAATTTTATATTCAGTCGTTAAAAGGGAAAGAGGTATATAATTGGACAAATGCAGGCCGTCACTTCCTGGTTTGTGCAACAACGTGACCAATGCTTGCATGGTGGAATGCAGTAGATGGCCAGCCTCGAAGGCAGCCCTATACACCAACTCCAGTGTGCGTACCAGGGCCTCTGAGTACGTATGTTAACATTCAATAGGCAGCCCATCGATCCCAGGCGCTTTGTAATGATTGAGACCTTTTATTGAAGCTCAAATTTCTTGTTGGGTTATGGGACATCTACTCCCTTTTGTATTGCCTCAGAGAGTACCGGAATGGGAAGATCCTGCAAGAACTCCGCAGCAGAAGAGTTCTCATCAGTTGTGGGTGCAGCGTAAAGCGTACTGAGATAATCATAAAAGGCTGTGTTTATCTCTTGTTGGGTATGGGCAATACGTCCGCTAGGTGTGCGGATTCGCGTTATGATCGGCAGATCGAGCCTATCCTGCACTATGCGGGCAAGCAGTGTACCAGACCTGTCTGCCTCTGAGTGTTTGCGCTGCAGGAATGCCCTTTGATCAGTTGTCCGTAGTGTCTCTAGTGTTTCAGCGTGATCTATACGGGTCAGTTACTGCCTCCGGTGTGGTCATCTGTTGTTCGATCCTGAGTAAGTGTTGGTGTGTCTCCTGTCGGGCCCCCACTAGCTGTCCTATCGACGCCCCCGTATCACCACCTTTAGTGCATCCCATTTGATTAAGTTAGATGAGGCTGTGTTCCAATTTTCAGCTAAATAATTAGTTATGGTGTTGGAAAGGGCTGTTCGAAATGGAGTATCCTCTAGTAATTACGGGTCTAATTTCCAGGTGGTTACTGGAGTTGGCAGATTACCCCAGTTAAGTTTGAGCTCTAGGGGGTTGTGGTCTGAGAAGGTTTTAGCTAGGTAAGTGGACTGGCAGACCTGAGTGACAATGGAATTGGAACAGAGGAATCTATTGATTCTGGTATGGAGACTATGTACCCGAGAGTACAATGAATTTTCCTGGTGAGTAGGGTGTAGAAATCTCCATGCATCTGATAGCGCCCATCCGTCAGCCAGGTAGCAACAGGGTCAGTTAGTTTACTGGCATTCGTGCCGTGAAGGGGAGGGTGAGATCTTTCCAAGTTAGTGTCTAAAACAGCGTTCCAATCTCCTCCCAGCACCCAGGGGACACCATCCCAGTCAGCCAGCGCCACACCCAGTCGATGCAGGAAGTGGTCCTGGTCAAAGTTAGTTGCCTAAACACTGCCTAGGATCACCAGGGAGCCATCCAGTGTGCCTTTCAACAGAACGTATCTTCCTTGGTCATGGACCCGGCGCTCTAGTTCAATAAATGGGACCCCATGGCGTACCCTAATGGTCGCTCCCCTAGCAAATGCCAAATAGTTAGTGGAGTAAATCTGTCCCCTCCATTTTTTGAGTGTTTTTTGCATTTCCGACTTGGTTAAATGGGATTCTTGTAGGAAAACTATATGGGCTTTATGCCTGAGGAGATATGCATGCACACAATGCCTCTTCTGAATCGCCCCCAGCCGGCGTACATTCCATGTGATTAGGTTGTAAGACCCTAAAGTGGTAACTGTTCTGGGCATGTAACTGCATGTAGGATGGAGCTCCAAGTTATATGGAGTCCCTTTTCCCATGAACACTAACAAAACATGACTCAGCGCCTGAACTACGCTGGGCCCAACAACAAGTTACAATAATAATATAACAGACAACGGTGCCTACGCTTATAGGGGGGCCGCTGCCATCAGCCATGGTCACAATTACTATGAGGCCAGATTCTTGGTGGCTCTACGGAACCCAGCAGAGGGGGGTTATAATTAAACATGTCAAAGACAGTATTTCAGTGGTAAATAATCGTATGTAAGATTTAGCCAGAGTCCCTACAAAACAGTGCCAAATTTGCAGCAAGACAGAGGCAATCTATGTATACCTTTTTAGCAAACAATCCAGACCCTCCATAATAATACATTGGCTATACCATAATGACAATGTTCTTATGCAAAACTGTGAAAAAAGGATATAAAGAATGCTAGGAGTTGGAGTCCATGTTGTCTGCAGAAGCACTCATAGAGTAGTAGTTCCAGAATTGTTTCATGTTCGTCGAGCGACCCTATCAGCTTTCAATTATCAATTATGTTGTCCGCTGCTCGGGGTGTAATCACCGGGAATAGAGTTATACTGTGCTCAGAATCTGAATTCAGGGTGCTGTCCTCCGATTCCATTGGGATTTTGTTGGAGTCTTCTCGAAATGCCCCAGCAACAGTAAGGGCCCCTTCCTGGTCATGACGTTATTGTTCGCGCGATGGTCCAAAGCCACCTTTACCTGGTTGGAGGTCTGAGACCGGCGAGAACCCGGCTTCGGGAGTTTGCCGGAGCCCTGCGAAAAGAAGTCTGAGTGGCTGAACTGGGTAGAACCAAGGCACATAACTTCGAGCCACTCCTCAGCATCTGCTGGGCTCTTGAAGAAGTTCGTTTTTTTGTCTTAAATGACTTTCAGCCTGGTAGGGTATAGAAGTGTGTATTGGAGTTGTGCTTTCTGGAGTTTCTTTTTTACAGCTTGGTAGGACGATCTCTGCCTCTGAACCATGACAGTGTATTCGGGGTACAATGAAATGCTGTGGTTTTCGAACTGAATCAGAGCTTTTTCTCTTGCTTTCTGCAGCAATAAATCACGGTCCCTATAATTCAGGATTTTCACTATTAGTGGGCGAGGTCGTGCACCTGGTTTGGGCAGCCCGGTCAGTATTCTATGGGCCCATTCGACACAGAAGTATGGAGAGAGCCCCTCTTGCGCTACATGGTTTCTAAACCATGTTTCCATAAATTCTTCCACCTTAGCACCCTCAATGCGTTCCGGTAGGTCAATGACGCGGATGTTGTTGTATCAATTCCTGCCCTCTGCATCTTCCACCCGATCTAGGAGGCCCGTCATCTGTTGCTGTAGCTGTTCAAAACTTGAGGAATTTGCTGTGACTCGAGGATCCATGTCCTTGAGGGATTGTCCGTGTTCCTTGACGGTATCGGCCAGTTTACCGTGGTCTGCCCTAAGTAATGTAAGGACTGTAGTGCGCGTGCCAATCTACAGTTCATGTGCCGCCCTGGAATCGTGGACTTCCTTAGGAATTAAATCCAGCTTGTCAGGCTTACTCTTCATAAGCTTTGAGGATGCAGCCCCTCGCGAGGAAAGTCCACTGGAGAGCTCTGCCATGGCGGAGGGGAGGCCCATTCCTTGGTGGCCATCTAGTGTCTTCGCCCTGACTCTGCCCATGGTGTGAGTCTACAGTGACGGTGCGGAACAGTCTCTTCCGGGTAGGTGACTAGAATAAGTGTCAGCGGGACTCTATGTAGTTGTTACTTGTAGGAGTATGTCCAATCCTCACCTCGGTAGGTCGTGAGAGTGCGCCACCATCTGACCCACTCAGTCTGAAAGAGGGTCAGGTGGCCGGGGGGTCCCACAGAGAAATCAGCAAAAGCACCCTCCCCACAGAGTGGCTGCCGGGGTTGGCACACACAAGTACCTCTCTGTAGCAGGCAAAGTCTAGTAGGCCAGTGCAGTTTTCAAAGCCAGATATAGGCAACTAGTGGCTCAGGAAAGACTGCTTATTTATAGTGCTGTCTGGCTTAAGGAGGCCATGCCCTTCCCCGCACGTGTACAGCACTGCGGAGCATGGCGTAGCCCACCCAGGCCGTTGTAGCTGGTATGGTGGCACTGTGTCTGTAACGCCCACCCCACCTCGGAGTACGGGTGTGAACTCACGGCGGCAAAGCAAGGATCAGCGTTGAGCAGTGCAGGCCCAATGTAGTGGTATCGCCTGCCGTAGGAGGGGAGAAGCCTGCAGTAGTAGAGTGGTGGGACCAGTAGTAGTTCTTAGACTCTCCCTGTGGATAGCCAGCCCATGTTCAAATTGTCTGAGCCACACTGGCTTCAGACCGCAGGGGGATTCAATGGCGCGCTCTGGCAAAGAGGTCAGTTAAGAGGGTGAAATGTCTGGGCCAGTGCGGGCCAATGCGGGCGCAGTAACTCACCACATTGATCTCCGAGGGATCCACCAGGTGCGCCGGTGCAGCTCTCCTCTCTGCCGGGTGCTTCAGGGGTGGCACGGGTCTCAGGCCACGCGGCTGCCCGCAATCGCCTAGCGGGAATCGCCTAGCGGCAATAGCCGTGCAGCGTGCCTGCCCACCCGCGGCTCATCGACTGATTTTGTGCGGGCCGCACCTGGTATATGGCGCTGGGTAGAGGCAAGGGGCATATAGCCATCACAGTTCTGGGCCATGTTCCGTACCACTCCGATGCCTCCAATTTTGTAGTGGGCCTCGCTCAGCGGCGAGCTGGGCTGCCCGCACCGCGCAAGAGCCTGCGTCACACTTTAGATCCTGGCCTCCGCCCGGTCACAGCGGTGAGTAGGCCCCGTCTCCAAACCCACAGCGCCACAGTCTTGAGGGTCGTAGAGGTCATGTGGCTATGCAGGGGACTCCAGCGCATCTGTGTCGATATCCCAAGTCGCCAGTAGACCGGGGACAGTGGTGCAGGAGAAGTAAATCCCCCCGAGGGTCCGGAGCTCTACCAAGACCCGACCGCCATCTTAGGCAGCTAGCCACGCCCCCATCACCTCACATTGTTACGTGTTATGGAAGCTTTAAAGGTACCAGGAAATGTAGCAGCACTTGTTGATATATCTCAAATAAACAAGTGACCATAACACAATAACATACATAAAGCAACACAATACAAACACCGGACTGCACAACACACAAAAAACAGTCAAAACAGAATGCAACACTGCAAGTGTACACACACAATATCTTGCAACAATAATTCACCACAAAAACACAGCAGCACAGCAAACAAGAGAAGCCAAAATCACCACAACAAACTGTGATGCAAACAATGTATACAAATATCCTTGACAGGCATTATCACCTACAAAAACGTGCTTTCATAATACAGTGGTAAAAAGGCGTTTGCATCAAGCACTGACTTGTCTTAGTTGCACAGGTCAAAAAACTGTTGTGATCCGGCTCTTGAACTGTGGTTGCAGTTCTTAAGAAATGCAGTTTTTATTACACATAGCTCACCTTACTAATGGCTGCTTGTTCAGCACAGCACGCTTGTTACAATACTTTTTTTCCAAACGATTTGAAATACAGATACATTTTTGAACCATTTCCTGCTTTTTTGAGAAGATGAAACAGCCAGACCAATGAAAACATGTATGAAACATGGACTCCAGGGGTAACTTTGTAAAGCAGAGTAATGTGATTGCAGCCAAAGCCACGGCACTAATGGTATCATTGTCTAAGCTGTCAGCAAAACTCTCAGGCCCAACCCGTTCCCCTCTATTAGAAGTCCCAAGAGCAAAGATCGGCCCCACATTATCATACGGTATAGAGACCTTTAAAGGTAAAATGAACACCGTCTTAAATAAACATACAACAAAAATTTACAAAAAAGTACTCCATCTGCCAAGCTCTGCATCCACAGCACAGATTATATTAGAGTTGGGGCTAACAAACTACGATGCCCAGAACCTCGGTACATATCTCAAGCTCTGCCACAAACTAAGACAGGCTGAATCTGGCACACTAGAACTTCTAGTCTGGAAAGAAATTTATGAGAGTAACCCAGGAGGATCATTTGGCTGTCTTTTGAAGGATTATTTTCACCAGATGTCAGCCGCTGACCTCTGGGCCCTCAATCCTAGCCAGTGTGCCTTTAAAAATGCAATTAAAAAATGTGTGAGATTGATATCTCTCGCTACTGATAAAGCCCTCCTCACGAAACGTAGCCATTCTTGGGCAATAGTTAACTCCTATAAACAAGTATCCGCAGCCATGTATTTATCCACCACTTTTTCACTCCATTTAAAATGCTGCTTCATCGCCCTAAGAATGGGGGACTGGCGCTTTCTTCAAAATCTACCCACCTGGCTCCGTACGGAGGATGACATAACCTGTAGAGGATGTGGGTTAGCGATAGAATCAATTATGCACGTGGTCTGCATCTGCCCCACCTTTAATTCTCAACGCAGGTGCATGCTTAGGTCAGAATGGAACAGGTTGCAGGTTCGGACCTGCAGGCATGCCATCATTGCCGCTTTGTGCATGGACAATACTGTTTTAAACATAAAATTTGCCAAATTTATTCAACAAGCGTATCGCTGCCTTAACAAAAAGAAAACTTGCATTGCCACTGACTTTTTAGACTGATTAACGTACTGTAACAGAATCCCTATCGACCAGGAGGGTAATAACACCAATCGAAACTTTGTAGCACGTACCCCTTATGGTTTGACTTTATAATTGAATACGATGGGAGATATTTTAGACACACCAGGCCATCTTTTATAAAACGTTATAAAGGGAAGGGGTCCCAGACCAAGATACAAAATACTGTAAACTTAAGTCAATAACACTAAAAATATTCAAGAAGCAAAGCTAGTAACAGCAAAAAAGTTTAATTCAGATTTGCATGCTTACCATTGACTGGTCAAAGTTCATACCATATTAAATTGTATAACAGCTTGGTGACAAGTGTACGTGCCCACATACACAACGGGAAGGGAAGGAAAGTGAAGGAAGTGTCAAGGACAGGGTGGGGTCAAAGGATAATCAGATTCATTCTGTGACAAGTGTTAATCTCAGTTTGATCATTAAGTACATGTGGTCCCTTTAGCCAAAGGGCCACAACATAAGGCTCATAAAGAGTCCAAAATATGACTGATGCACAGAACCAAACTCCGCTTCGGCTGTTAGGGTCTTGTTTGGGGTAGGAGATTGGTCGTAGTTGTGTGGTCAACGTTTCGACCCGGCTTAGGGGTAGGAAAATAGTCCTTACGGTGCGGGTCTTCTTCAGGACAAAGAAGTTGTGGGTGGGCAATCTCCTGGGGAGTAGTTAAAAAGAAATTAATTGGCACCGGGCAATTGTAACGTAGTGCTTCTATTGTTTCTTTCCAGTTGCCTCGGGTAAAACACGATCGGGACACCCTCCCGACATCATGGGCGGTAAGCCTTTTGTAACATATTGTTCCACGGGAAGTCCGGCATAAAAATCAGGACATTTCTTAATAATGCCTCTCTCTCGTTTCCCCAGTAAATAAATGCCAGATAGTACTCCAGTAAGATTAGTGTTGGACGCCAGCAGAATTCTAGAATGATCGGAGAGCTGTTTCCCTAGAATCAGGTCCTGTCCTGTATTTTGGTAATACTGAGTTCTATCAGGTACCTCAAGATATTTTCTCGTTTTTTTACTTAAACCCCTTTTCCGACTTTGTGTCCCTTTTACACAGATTGCAAATGAATATTTGAAATGTACTAAGATAGCCCAGCACCAAAACGAGCGTGTAAGAAACAGGTCGAATCCTTTTGCTTAAGAATTAAGTGCACAGTGGTAAGGCTTCTAAATTTTGTGCTCTATTAAAACCTGGGCCACCGGACTCGTGCCTCTTAATAATACATTTATGTTTTCCCTGTGTCTAAAGCACAAACGTATCTGATTTGTTAATTGATTACTATCAGTTGTTGGAGAATTTGAACCACAGATCCATTCAGTACCAAAACGAGCGCGCAAGAAACAGGTCCAATCCTTTTGCCTAAGAATTAAGGGGCATATTACCAACAACTAGCGATAATTTTTGTCTCTAACTTGTTTAGAGACAAAAATTATCGCTGCACATCGGCGATTTTTAGCGCAGATAAACCTTGCTATTAATAAGGTTTATCGCAAATGCGATAAAAAACGGCCGAAATGCATGAATATCGCTGAAAAGTCAGCGATATTCATGCATTATTGAGCAAATGCTCTTAGCCATGTTATCCACCTCCCATTGGATAACATGGCTAAGAACTGCTCAGGGCAGGTGTTAGCTTTTGGAGATATTCCCGCTTAGCGCGAATATCTCCAAAAGTTGGTAATAGGAGATAGCGATGTTAGCGACTGTTTTCAGTCTCTAACATCTTGGCACGCCCACTTTGCATCTCATTAGTGATAAATATCACTGAAATGCAAAGTGGGGCCCAAGATGGTCGCTATCTCCTACTAGCTGTCGCTAACTGGTGTTAGCGACAGCTTGGTAATAGGGAGATAATTTTATCTCCGCTTTCTTGGCTTTTAAAGCCAAAAAAGCAGAGATAAACCCCCTTGATAATATGCCCCATAGTGCACAGTGGTAAGCCTTCTATAATTTGTGCTCTATTCAAACCTGGGCCACCGGACCCGTGCCTTTTAATAATATATTTATGTTTTCCATGTTTACGAAGCACAAACATATCTGATTGGTCAACTGATTACTATCAGTTGTTGGAGAATTTGAACCACAGATCCGTTCTGTATACAACAGAATTAAGACTAGTGGTAAGCTTGACAACGTTTTCTACTTTATATAATCCTGACCATTTGTTTTGGTGCATTAATGGGCAATGCCCTTTCTTAAATTTAAAGGAGTCCGGATGAAAGACTGCTCATGATCCTGTTCCCCTTCTATCAGAAGCTCTGAGGAACTTCAATAAAACTATAGGTATGACTTCTTCAAAAGTTGTGCAAATATTGGCCTTCCAATAGTTATTTAGGGTCGATTTAATATAAGTAGTAGTGTGCACTGAGATGAATCTAACCTTCTAAAGCTCTTATAGACACCATGTAGTGTCCTAGACCTACACTTTTCCCTAGAATGTTTAGAACTTTTTCGTCTTTCTGTATGTCCTGATATTTGTCTCACACTAGATAAACTTGGTTTACGATCAGACCTTTTGACAGCACGTTTTTAATTATAACTTGTATTCCTATATTCCGCCCTCCTTGTAGTAATCAACAGGATGGGTGTGTGCTAATTAATTTCTTTTTAACTACTCCCCAGGAGATTGCCCACCCACAACTTCTGAAGAAGACCCGCACCGTAAGGACTATTTTCCTACCCCTAAGCTGGGTCGAAACGTTGACCACACAACTACGACCAATCTCCTACCCCAAACAAGACCCTAACGGCCGAAGCGGAGTTTGGTTCTGTGCATCAGTCATATTTTGGACTCTTTATGAGCCTTATGTTGTGGCCCTTTGGTTAAAGGGACCACATGTACTTAATGATCAAATTGAGATTAACACTTGTCACAGAATGAATCTGATTATCCTTTGACCCCACCCTGTCCTTGACACTTCCTTCACTTTCCTTCCCTTCCCGTTGTGTATGTGGGCACGTACACTTGTCACCAAGCTGTTATACAATTTAATATGGTATGAACTTTGACCAGTCAATGGTAAGCATGCAAATCTGAATTAAACTTTTTTGCTGTTACTAGCTTTGCTTCTTGAATATTTTTAGTGTTATTGACTTAAGTTTACAGTATTTTGTTTCTTGGTCTGGGACCCCTTCCCTTTATAACGTCAATTACCCAGGTCCCTTTGACTTTATTGGGTTTAACCCTGTTTTCCAAAATATATCTTTTATAAAACAGCTTAAATTCTTTTTTTTTTAAGCTATTTATGTCTGTACGGGTTTCTCTTTTAAATCTTTTTTCTCACAAAACTGTACATAATGTGATTTGGGAAAAACTTTTAAAGATATTGTTTTACATCTAAATAAAGATACTTGATTTGAAATTTGATTTATGTATGAAAAGTTAAGCTATTCATAGTCTAAAACAAAATGCAGACCATTCCTTAGAGTGCATGATACACATGCACATGCAACCGTGCATTAATCGTAAGTAGTTACACATTCATACAATCTAACTTGGATTGGACTCGTGGACATATCTGTATAAAGGTTAGTGAAGTAGTCAAAGACAAGCAACACCTCAATAGCCACTTATGGTTTATTCAAAACCTTGTAAGTGCATCGGTCAAACCGGTATTCACATGGCGTGTGCAGGAAATTGCGGGTTTGAAAGTAAATACAATTTTTCATCAGTAAGTGATAAAAGTGGCGAATTCGGAAAATTACTCTTTTTTACAGCTTTTGTACTTTTTTATAACATTATGCATTCCTATTGTCAGAAAGATGTGCTAACATCGCCATTCAATATGAATATCATGCATTTACAAACTAACTCCTGTCTGCAATTACTTTTTCTTAACTCTGTCTCAAAAATTCTGTAAACAAAAGATGTCATGAGGTTTCACACAAGGTAAGCAATATGATTGAGATGCATCCATTTCATCTCCATTTTTGTTGCGATGGCCAATTAATACACCACTTGAAAAAAGATTGACCCAATCAGCTCGTTTAGAAAAGCCAAAGCGCCCAAGTCAGAATAAATGAAGTAAAAAAAACTACCAATTGAGTCATAAAATAAACTGCTTATCTAGAGCTGCCAATGTGCCAGTCCTTTGCCAGCCGCCAGTGTCTGTGAAAAAGAAATTATTAATTTAATTGGTTGTCATCTCACTTGTTATTAGTCCCTCTACAACTGTAAACGGTCTCTTTTTTTTTTTACAGGAGTCTTTGTTTGGTCAAGTAGTATAAAAACAAGTGAGCGGAGTATCACTACTCCTCAACATGCTTCAGGTAGTTCAGCTATAACTGTTTGTATGAGTATCTGTTTACAAGTCTACCTGCCTGTCCTGTCTGACTTGGCTTCTTGTCTTCTTGAATGAATTCATCGATTCCATAGATCATACAAGTGATCCCCTACAAGAAACCTTGACATAGTACACATAAGTTATGTGGAAGACCAAAAGCGTCAACTTCCCTCCTTACTATAGATCACCTAATTAAGATAATTGACTCATTCCTGATAGCCTGGAAATTTAAAAGGTCTATTTGCATTCTATGAAATACCAAGGGAGGTCTGTCCCTCATCTTAAAACCTCAAAACCGCCATTTTCTCACACTAGTGGCAGGTTGAAATATCTTCTCTCCCTGCATAGGAAATTTATGTCAGTTAAACAATCAACCACAAAAATAATTAGGCCCTCAGGAACAAAATACCTAGAGGTCGAATAATTGGCGAAAGCTCATCCGGAACATCGAATCAATTTAAGAAACACCATCTTCTTGAGAAATTCGACCTCAGACAACATAATATAGAGACAGGTACAGGGAAAAATTTAATCAGAAACACACAATAAGGTACTTTACTGGGATAGCGCTATGTTGAGCTAATCATAACTACAGAGAGTGATTTAATTCCATTTTATCCCTTTTGTATTGATCCATACCACTGACTTTCAATTTTCTTAGGATTAGATAATCAAAATAAACATTTATCACTAAATCGCTAGCTCGACCTTCTTGGCCTTCTTGGTTGGTATGGATGTTATAGTCTGTGGTTTTTCTACCTCAAATGATGCTGCTAGTTTAGAAGTGTCAATATGAGTCTTTTCAAGAAATGTCCATAAAACAGCGAGTCCATCTCTGTTTACTAAATGTTAATTCTGTCTAAATTCTCAGCCTATCAAGAGTATCTTTTTTCATAAAATATATCTAAAAAGAGGTTTGATAGTTTGACAATAGATGCCGACCTCTCATATTTTGTTATTAAGAGAACGCCAGGTAAAGCTCTGACCCACAGTTGGTCACTGAATCAGAACTATAGACGTGTTCGGTGAAGGCATGTATTGTTCTTGCAAAGCAGAACTATAGACGTGTTAGGTGAAGGCATGTCTTGTTCTTGCAAAGCGCGTGTATTATGCACGTTGCTCCATCCATTATTTTTTGTTCATTCTGTACAGTCTGTACAGTCCAACCCAATACATATTGGGTGAAGGACTAAACTATTCCGGAGTATAAATGCATTGCAGGTGGACTTGGTTAATGGAGGGAAAAATGTTTGCAACTGTGCACTGAAAGTTAATGTTTAAGATCAAATCCGATCAATAGTTTCAATAAATTGTTTCGTTATTGGGTAAAGTGAATTTGAAGCACAACAGGGATCTCTGGTAAACTCAGTATGTATTGTAAATAAATAATAATAAAAATGAAAAATAATGAAATGGTAAAGATGACATCCTGGGTTACAAGGTCTACATCATATTATAAGATCTATTGGAGGTTACCAGTGTCTGATAAATGGTAATATCCAATGAATCTCGTATTAATCTCATTTATTCGAATTGTTAGTATTGTATCTGTAGAGTAGGGGGAGATAGCAGCCCGAGGTCATCCGGCCACATCTGACTCTGGCCACTCCCAAAGGATGTCACAGGGGACAGGAAATGACTGAGGACTGGGAGGATATGGGGCACAGACTCATGGAGCTGGGGAAAGGAGGATGCAGGATCATGACGGGGATTCTGTGATGCTGCATGATAGATTAGAAATAAGGAGCATACTGTTAATTACCTTGCCTAGAGTCCACTCTGTCCAGCGTAACACCCCTAAGGCTGCAGCACAACAGCATCCTTTGCTTTATGCCTGAATGTACACTGTGTGCATCATGGTTCTGCCGAACGTCATGGATTCTAACACCTCCTTCATGGAAATAGTTTCTAGTGCACAAAGTCTATGAAATCTTCTTGTTCGTGTTGCATTGTTGTATCAGATAAGCTATCATCCTTTACTAGTCCTCATAAAGTACTATATACATGACCATACTTCAACATGACTGCGATTCATAATGCATGACCCAGAGGTTGTATTCTACAAAGTATTAAAATGTGATATTAAACTGCTGTTGAAAAATCCTTTGGCCAATAGAAGCATTCTCTTTAAGTGCAGTCTTCACTACTCCAGAAATATTTTGGTATGGCCATTTGCAAAGCAACTACAATGATTCAGGGATACATATCAATTGCCCCGGTTGGGTACTAGATGTGCCATGTCATTGAAGTAAAAGTGCCTATAAGAAAGGTGCCATAGAAGAATTAAATTACATCTCTACTGTGGTACAGTCAACAATGGATACTTTGTAAAAGGGTTGGAGGATTGTTGTGGATAGCCCTTTTCCTCTGCGATTTGTTTGATCTTTCCACTGCAACCTATTTGAAAACTCTTCTCAGACTCCAAAACGTAAGATCACTTGCTACACATTCAAAGAGTAATTGAATGTAGGCCACAGATCCCTCAAGACGGTTCCAGGTTTAAATATCTAAAACAAAAATATAGCCAACAAAAATATCGATGTAAAAATATTGATTACAAAAATATCGACTCCCTATACTTAAAAAGGTAAGTACAATAATATTGACTCAAAACTATCGATGTAAAAAATATAGCTGTAAAAATATCGACTTTAAAAAATAACATAACTTAAATTAAATTAATTAAATAATATTATTATTATTAACACATTGAATTAAATGTAATATATATTTTAATTAATTATAACAAATAAATGTAATTTAATAAATATAAACACAAAAAGTGTACATATTCATATATTTACTTAAATACATGGTATTAACTATTATCTTTATTTAATTTATAACATGTATTAATTATAAAAAATAAAATAAAAACCTATATAAATATTTTAAATTAAATATTTTATATTTAATTAACACATGAAACTATTAAAAAATAATACATACATTTAATAATAAAATAAAAACATTAGTAGTTAAAACATTTGATAGCAGGAGGGTAAAAATTACTATTGCCACTCCAATGAGTGCAACAGTAGGGAAAGCGCTGGATAGAGTAGGGGTAAAAATGACTATTCCCACTCCAGAGAGTGCAACAGTATGGAAAGCGCTGGATAGCGTAGGGGTAAAAATTACTATTCCCACTCCAGTGAGTGCAACAGTAGGGAAAGCGCTGGATAGCGGAGGGGTAAAATTTACTATTCCCACTCCAGTGAGTGCAACAGTAGGAAAAGAGCTGGATAGCGTAGGGGAAAAAATTACTATTCCCACTCCAGTAAGTTTAACAGATGGAAAGCGCTGGATAGCGTAGGGGTGAAAATTACTATTCCCACTCCAGAGAGTGCAACAGTAGGGAAAGCGCTGGATAGCGTAGGGGTGAAAATTACTATTCCCACTCCAGTGATTGCAACAGTAGGGAAAGCACTGGATAGCGGAGGGGTAAAAATTACTATTCCCACTCCAGTGAGTGCAACAGTAGGGAAAGCGCTGGATAGCGAAGGGGTAAAATTACTATTCCTACTCCAGTGAGTGCAACAGTAGGGGAAACGCAGGATCCCAAAACAATGAAAACAAAACTATCAAGATTTTTTATTAAATTTAATATCCAATTTTACCATAATTAATATATAAATGTAAATATATTAATAACAAAGATAAGACAAATAATTAATTACACATTATTTAGCACTATAATATCCACAACACACACCTAAAATTAATTACACAATTACATTTAGTGTTTACTAATTATTAATGAAAATTAATGTATTAATATTTATTAATTAATCAATTACACATTATTTAGCACTATAATATCAACAACAGGTACAAAAAATTAATTATACATATACATTTAATATTTACTAATTAATTAATGGAAATTAATGTATTAATATTTATTAATTAATCAATAAAAAATTAATTACTCACCACCCTTCACAACATGTAAACATACAAACACACAAACACCACACACACCTAAAATAATTAAACAATTAACATAATTAATTATTAATTAATTAATTGAAATTAATTAACAACTAATTATTAATTAATAAATTAACACATTAATTATTCAATTATTTTATATAATTAAATTACTTCCCACCCTATTCCCCTATAAACCCACAACCCGCTAGAACTAATAACGCAAAATTAAACTTAAAATAAATTTATACCTAGAAAAATTCTAAATCATATAATAAAATGACAAACAAATCTTATTAAAATACTAAAATACACAACATTATTAATAAAACGATGTTTTTGTAAATGATATTTTTGTAAACGATATTTATTACAACTATATTTTTGTAATCGATATTACTTACCTGTCAGTCGATATTCTTGTCAGCTATACTTTTTGTTGTCGATATTTCTTCCAGACGATATTTCTGCGGTGATAGATATTAATGTCCCTCGATATTTCTCAGTCGATATTCCTGCTCTACACCCTCAAGACTGGCCCTTCATTGCAAGCCCGATAAGAAGTCAGCAGCTCCAGAAATGCTAAACATGTTGAAAATAGAGAAAGAGAAAAGATTGGAGCGGTTTCCTCAAGAGAAAGTTAGTATGTTTTGAATTCTAGAGAATAGAAAGGATTTTACTCATATTTGGACTCTATTACTCCAATGGATCAGATAACCACTCCTGAAAAAATGTCCACAATTAATAACAAAACTTAATTGACCATGAAATGCCTGGAAGGCAAAGCAGATTTATTATTTGAAAGATTTTTCTTTTTCTTTAAATACAAGAAAATAAAAAAATAATCTATACAAGAAAAAGGTAATACATGTTTTAATCTCTTAAGCTGCTGTATGGATCTTTAAGATTCTTATAGAATGAGATTTAGAATGTGTCATTCAATAACTATGTGTTAACTGAGTGAATGGATCTCTTCTTGGCCACTCCTCAACAACTAATGTTCAAATTGTTCACAGCCATCTTTTAAGATGTGATTATCATTTTATTTCATTGGGTTATAGGTTGTTAGTACAAATGTGTGCACTTACGTGACACTCACTGGGTGACGTACGGATTAAATGTAACTGCTACATGATTAATGAGCAATAAGGGCCATTGAAGACCATAAGGTTTGTGAAGGCCAATGGCTTGGCACTTACTGCTCATATTCTGTGAGTTGGCACATAATCCCTTGCAATTTTCCCATTCTGAAATTTGCTAGTAATGAATGTTTGTGGGTGTTACTGGGTGAGTTTGCTAGCAAAAGTTATTGAATATCCACAAACTTACCTCTTGTTGCTCTGCCAGCCAAACTGTGGTCCTATGTGCCAAACCAAAGAAGCAGAACGCTTCACCTCACAGCCACACTGGAACTGCTGCAGCAGGAAACATCCCTAAAGTTGTACCTCACTTTGCAGCCTGCAATCCCTTCAGATCCTGTGCTGCGCAACAAGTCCTTGACACAGGCCTTCGTATAGCAGGGCCCTCATTGACGGCATCCTCAACAATGACGCAGTAATCCACATCGCAACCCCTCAGCTTATTTGGAACCTTGTGACACATCTTCAGAGCTGGACTTTGCAAAACATTCCGCAAACCAGGATTTAAACTACTCTTGTTCAGCGCCCCAACTTGTTCCCAGTATGTGTCCCGTGCTCCATTGCAGGTGATCTGAACTTGCGACTTGGCGTTGTCTGCTGTGCGTCCTACCCCCAAGTGGTGCCATCCCACTCCTAGAGACTTGGAAGTGGGCCTAAATTAGCTCTGTCAGCCCATTGTGTTCTTGTGAGCATAATCGATGCATGATTGATGCATCTTTTTGCAGCCACATCGGATCAGCTGCTGCGCGATACATCGCCGACACTAAACTTCGCATCTCAGCCCGCTGTCCCCTCAGAACCATTCCTGCTCCATACATCCCTGATGCATGCATTCACATCCCAAGCCCCTCATCAATGGCATCCTCAATGACAATGCAGAGCTCTGCAACCCAGCCTTGCAGCTCCTAGAAGCACCCTTGACACAGGATTTCATAACACACCACAGGCCAGGATTTATTTATTTATATTCTTATAGCGCGCATGAATCAGCCCCAAAGGGGTATCTCCGCGCGTAGCTACTGTATGAGTCGGACATGTTTTATTGTGGGAAGACAGAGAGAGAAAATAAAATAAAGATTAATCTTGGGTGAACAGGTATGTTTTTAGTTTTTTTCTAAAGGAAAAAAAGTTAGAGACTTGTCTCAGCTGAGGTGGAAGGGAATTCCACAGCAAGGGGCCTTTAAGAGAGGGTGCTCGACCACCCTGTCTCGCTCTGGTAACTTTGGGTACATGCAGCAACATAATGTTGCTGGATCGCAGAGCACGTCCGGGAGAGTAGGGAAAAAAGATGTCTTTTAGGTATTTGGGACCGGACCCATAGATGCACTTATGCATAATGCAGCAGAGTTTGAAATGGACCCGTTGTTGTACCGGAAACCAATGAAGGTGGGAAAGCAGAGGGCGGGACGGTGTACGGGGGGGGCATTCAGGATAAGTCTTGCCGCGGTGTTCTGCACCACCTGCAGTCTGCGTAGTTGTTCATGGTTGGCAGAGATGAGTAGACCATTACAATAGTCTACCCGCCCAAGGACTAGTGCCTGTACCAGCGTCTTCCTGTGGGTGTTTGGCAGGAAAGGGAAGATACGCCGTAAAAGACCAATTGTTCGGAAACACGTTCCCGTGACTTGGCTGACGTGATCTTTTAGAATCAGAGTTTGGTCTAAGCGTACTCCCAGGTTTTTGATGGTCTGTTTGGGCGCTGGGACAGGTCCTAGCTCAAGTGGTACTCTTGCTCAGCTGGCCTAACTTGGTCCATGTGTCCAGCCCATGTTCCATTGCGGTTGGCCTGAACTCGTGAGTTTGTTTAGGTCCAGCACGACCACAGTTGGCACTTTGTTCTTATAGGCACCATTTTCAGTTAAACATTTATAATTGTATATCTCCAGTTCTACTGATTGGATTTTTGTTGTTTGGGTCTCAAATGATTTCTTAAATTATACTCTTATTGTCTAAATTGGTGGGGGATTATTCTTGTGTTGTGTTTTCACTGAGTTACTGTTCAAAGTGCTGCATAAATACTTTATCTCACACAAAAAATCCACCTGAGTGAGATTATGTTATTTTACAATTCTGCAACATTTTGTTATTTTATGATTACCAGCCTGTTGCTAAATACACAAAAAGGTTTACCAAGATGTCCTTACAGACCTCCCAGTTGTCATACTTTATCATAGGATATCCCCACACTTTCCAAAAACGTTGTTTTGATGAAGTGTTGCCCTACATCCTGATATCAGGGAGGTACTTAATTCTGGCCAAGGATCTGTAAAATAGATTAAAACCAATAAGATAACCCAGCCAGGATTTTACATTGTAGGATTCTACTTGGCATTAAACATTAGGTGTGGTGTGTCAGAAAAACACACTATGATCTCAACATTTTTTTGCCTAGCCAACCAAGTCCATGGCATTCATCAGGAAGGATGACGGATCCACTTTAGGAATATACTTATTAATTTATTTATTTAGGAGTTTAATATAGCGCTAGCCAGACCCAAGGGTATCGGAGCGCTTTACAACAAAGGTGATGGGAAAATCAATACAGAAACATAACAATAGTATACATAGAGATTCACTGCGGGTCAAAAATCTCAGAACAGAATGTAGTCTTAAAACCCGAAAAATTACAAATAGATGGGAGATATATACAGGGGTGAGGCAGGACTAAGTTGGTAGGAGGGTGAGGTAGAGTTTTTGAACTTGGGTGACTGGATGTTGTGGTGGGCGAGAGTCTTCATTCAGTCGGTAACTATCCATTCGGCAGGTAGTTTTTGAGGAAGAGGTCTTTGAACTGCTTTTTGAACTTTACGAAGGAGGGGTTAGTCCTGATATGGTTTGAGATGGAGTTCCAGATTCTTGGAGAATTTCCAGAGAAGGATCGAGAAGAGGCTTTTTGTTTGCACATTTTAGGGGGGATGAGGAGCAAGTTGTTTGAGCTCCTGAGGGTCCTTGTCTGGCCGGCTCTTTTGAGTTTGGTGGCCAAGTAAGCGGACTTCATAGTGTGCAGGGCTTTGTGCGTGAGACAGGCAGTTCTGAGGTTGGCACGCAGTTCAATTGGGAGCCATTTTAAATCTCTGAGTGCCAGTGAAATGTGTTAAAATTTCTTCACTCCTGTGACCATTCTGGCTGCTGCATTTAGAGTTGCTCTTAGAGGGGCTAAGTGGGATTTTGCTGTTCCTCTGAGGGTGGCTTTCTCGTAGTTCAGTCTGGAAAGCACCAGGGACTAAGTGGCTTGTTTGAGATCGCTTGGAGGTATGAACGGTTTTATTTTGTTGAGCAGTTTAAGGGCGAGGAATGCGCTCTTGGCGGAGTTCTTAATGTGTCTGGTCATATTTAATTTTGGATCCAGAGTGATTTCCAGCGATTTAACTGAGTCGGTCAGGGTGAGGTTGCAGTTGAGGGCATCGATTGCTTTTATCCATTCTGTTATTCGGGGGTTGTGCTCCTTATTGGAAATTAGCATGATTTCTGTCTTGCCCTGGTTCAGTTTCAAGTGGTTGCGTGTTAGCCAGTGCTGAACTTCCCTTAGAGTCTGGTTTAGTCTATGAATATCTTCCGTAGAGGAGGTTTCGAGATAGATCTGGGTGTCGTCCACGTAAAGGTGGAAGGAGTTTTTTTTTTTTTAAGATGGACGTGAGGGGTTCCATATAGATGTTGAAGAGTTGCGGAGACAGAACTGATCCTTGTGGTACACCTCTGTTGACTGAGTTTGAGTCGGATAAGAGGTTTTTGCTTTTTATTCTTTGGGTGCGATTCTGTAGAAACGAGGTGAACCATTTTAGGACTACCTCGTCCGCTGCTACTCTTTCTTGCATTGCCTTAACCAGTAGATTGTGATCCACTTGTCGAAGGCTGCCGATAGGTCCACGAGTACGAGCAGGCAGGCGTCTATGACATTAAAGATCACTGTCTCTGTGCTGCAACCTTTTCTGAAGCCCGTTTGGTGGGAGTCGAGAAGGTTATTGCAGTCCATGTGCTCAGTAAGTTGAAGGAGGACGCATCTTTCCAGAGTTTTAGCTAGTAGGGGGAGATTGGATACGGGTCTGAAGTAAGCATGGGCGGAAAATCCGTCCTGCTCGCGGATTTTGCGGATTTTCGGTAAATTCGCAATCTGCGAACTCTCGCGAATATACCGAAAATCCGCAAATACGCACACAGCGGATTTTTTTGCTTGGTGAATAAATATTGCTGCGTGCGGCGTTCACTTACTGTCATTCAGCGTTTGCCGAGTTGTTTTTCTCGATATTTTGCGAGTGCTGCGCCATTTTGGATCTTGCTGCGGGATCCCGCGGGAGTTTGGCGACGCATCGCGAGAGTTGGCAATTGGGAACATGTAGATGCGGCGGGCAGCAACAATCTCGCGATATTACAAAATTTGCAATTCTGCACAAGAAATCCACCAGCAAGCAGCATAAACCTTCTGAAAATGATGATTTTTATCGGAATAACTCCTCAGGTTGACATTTGCCTGCACTTTTTTTTGCAAGGAGTCCATTTTTGGGGGGGGGGGGAAGGAAGTGCCCCACAGAAAAACAAGTTTTGCAAAACTGAAAGCACTCAGCAGGTGCAAAAGTTCAAACTCATCATTAGTAACCATTCCCTGTAGTGCTTCCTGAGGGGCCCCTCCAGAGTTCAGTTGCCTACTAGCAACTATTCTATGACCCTGCTCTGACCCTCACAGCAGGCTCATAGAATAGCTACAAGTAGGCCACAAAGGTCCTGGGAAAAAAATCACTGCAACAGAAAGCAAATGACAGATAAGGAAGCAGGTGCCAGACAGGAAGTTTGAATTCAGTGACACATTAATCAACCCCAAATTAATTCATGTCAGTTGAAGCAGGGCAGGTGTGCTTGCTCTCCCCCCCATAATCTACAGTGTTGAACCAGAAATTAATTCATGTCAGTTGAAGCAGGGCAGGTGTGCTTGCTTTTCCCCCCCATAATCTACAGTGATGAATCAGAGGGTGGCAGTGATGTACCAGAGGGTGGCATGGGTGAACCAGAGGATGGCAGTGGTGAAACAGAGGGTGCTGTGAACCTGTGATGATGAACCAGACGTAGAAACAACAAAGTCGCGACCGTTGCGAGCCGACAAGTAAGTTCGCAATTGCGAACTGGTACAAAACCCTCGCGAACTGGCAGAAACCCTTGCGAACACACAAAAAAAAATCCGCAAAGTCGCGAGAGTTTGCGGATTTTGCGGATTGCGAATTTGCAAATACGCAAATTTGCGAACGCCAGATTCGCAAAATTCGCCCATGCTTAGTCTGAAGGTATTAAGATCATTGGTGTCCGCTCTTAGTTTTTTTAATAGTGGTGTGACCTGGCCGCTTTTGAGACTGTCAGGCATGACTCCAGTCCTCAGAGAGCTATTTATAATCTTGGTCCAGATCGGCGCCAGGGTGCCTTTAAGCTCTTTGACCAGTTTGCCTGGAATGGGGTCTGCGATATGAGAGGAGGGGGTGCATCAGGAAATCATTTTTTCAATCTCAGCTACAGAGATAGGGTTAAAGGATCTCCAGTTTTTTGGGTGGAGCTTGTGATTAGTGCCTTCTATCTCAGCAAGAGAGCTGCTGCAGAGGGGGTAGTCACCCAGAGAGAGCTCAATCTTTGTGATTTTGTCCTGGAAGAAAATGTCAAAGTTGTCACAGAGGTCTTTGGAGGCCTGGAATGCTGAAGCAGGGGGCTTGGAGGTTTGTTGTCTGATTACATTGTATAGTTCTCTAGGTCTGTTTTTTGCGTTCTCAAGAGCACTGCAGAAGAAGGCCTTTTTGCCTTCCTTGATGTGTTTATTGTATTCTCTGCGTACTGATTTGAGTCAATTGAAGTGGATTGTGGATGGGTTTCATTAGCTCTTAGTTCTGTTCTTTCAGAGTTTATGCTTGTATTGAACCATGATCTAGATGGGGTATTCCTTACTCTTCTTTGTTTGCACGCAGCTAGTTGGTATAAGATGGCAGTCATAGTAGTTTTATAATGGGAGGTGAGTTCGGTTGTGGAGAGAGTGTCAGTGTCGATGGGGAGGAGTAAGCTTACTTCTTTTTCCAGGTCAATGAGGGGTATTTAATTTAGATTTCTCACCCAGTGGGTGTGGTCTTGTGTGAGGGGCCGGTAGCAAGTCATTAGGTTGATGTGGAAGAGAATGATGTGGTGGTCGGACCAGTCAACAGGCAGGATACGATCGATAGAGACAGTGTCCGCTTGGGCAATAATGGCATCCAGAATTGAGCCTTTGTTGTGGGTTTGTTCTGTGCAGTATTGGATTAGGTTATTGTTTGTAGGAGATCCTGCAAGGTTTGTATCATTGAGTTATTCACCTTGTTCCAGTGTAAGTTGAGGTCACCTAGGATCATATTGTTAGAGTCCTTAAGTGCACAGTGGGTTATCAAGTCGGAGAGGTGTTCACCAAAAGTGGACACTTTTTCAGGGGGCTGGTAGAGGAGATGGCAAACTAGGGGTTTGTTGTCGCTCGTCTTAATGGAAGCAGTTAGACATTCAAATGAGTTGTAATTGAGGGAGTTAATTTCGGATATGGAGATGTTGCTCTTATGGATGATTGCGACACCCCCTCCTCGTTGTATTTTTCTGTCTTTATTGAGGATTTGGGAGCCAGGAGGTACAAGCCTGTCCATGTCTGGGAGGGACAGTTCATTCATCCATGTTTCAGTGAGGAACGTGATGTCAATGTCATGGGTGAGGATAGTATCAGCCAGCTCTGTTGCATGTTTTGTAGCCGATCTGCAGTTTAAAAGCATGCATTTGGTGTAGTTCCCCTCATTTTTGAGTCTCTCTCTGTTGGGGGAGCCTTTGGAATAGAGACAAGGAAGGCTGGGCGTCTTGCCGTTTTGGGTGGGGGCAGGGAAGGCAGTTTCTACCTAGGCCAGTGATAACCTGGATCTTGGAGTTTAGGGTGGTAGAAGGGTAGGTGTCATATGAGGAGGCCACTTCTGCTGCTTCTCTCTCAGACATTGCGTTTTTTTGTTCTTTTGGGTATCTGAGTTTGCTTCGAGAGGGGGGTTGTGTTCCATCTGGGTCAGGGAGTACTGCGAGGTCTAGAGTGATTGGTGTTGTTGGATGTGGGTGTGCTGTGTGGGTGTTGTCGAGAGCTCTGATGAGAGGTGAGGTTCAGTAGGATTTCGTTAAGGCTCTTTATAATATGATCTAGCTGGCTTTCTAATAAAGCGCGTCCTTGCATCGTCTCCCAGGAGGGAGGTGGGGAAGAGTCCGGGCTTTGATTGTCCTAGTTGGGCTGTTGACGGAAGGGATGGGCTTGGGATTTGGAGGTTGTGTTTTAGAGATGGAGTAACCAATAAAATCCCTGTGGGTGGCCTTGGACATGGGGTGTGTGGAGTCTCGTTTAGTTTCCATCGGCCGTCTCAGGCACGTAGTTGGGGGGAGAGAGCTGGGGGTCATTGATTAAGGGTTCAGTTCAGTGGTCGATTGTGAGGAGTAATAGTTTAGTGAGGGGATTGTTTGCCAGGGGGTTGTGATGTCTCTCCTACGCTGTGCCAAGGATTGGTATTGGCAGGTAGCTCTGAATTGTGCATTTCCAGGGGGGTGGTGGAGGGAGGTAATGTCTGTGTTGTTTCAAGAAGATTCATTTTTCCGGGCGAAGGGGGAGAGTTCTGGTGTGAGTGGCGTGAGTCATTGAGGACTTTACGAAGCGTGGAGAAGAGGTGGTCGTATGCATCTAGGTTGTCGTTATTGGCTTGGATCATTACTGTACCTTTAGTGTAGATGGTTGCAGCGGTGTTGCCGTTATGTGTGTGGTGATTTGGGATAGAAAGCGTCAGTTTGCAACTGTGAGGCGTGTTCGTTATTGTGTATATGAGGAGATGAGTTTTGAGAATGCTGGTCCAATTCGCTGGGAATTTAGTATGGAGAATATAATCCATTTTCTGCTGGCCTTTGGAGGTGCAATTTTATATATCTGCAATTAGGGTGTCTGGGTGTTGTCTGATCAGTCTGTGTTTTAAATTTCTCTTTGCTTTGGGTGAAAGGTTGGGGGGAGGGTGATGGTGAAGGAGTTTTAGCCGTGTGGTTTCAGGTAGTTCGGCGTGGATGGGCCGAGGGTCTTGGGGTGATGGGTGCCATTTGTTAAGATTTGGAGAGGTGAGTAGGTAACTGGGATTGTGCACAGACTACTTGGCCCACTTCTGAAAGAGGGAGATGAAACCATAAGTAGGACTCTAGTCAGATGGTGATGGTGTTATATTAGTGACATAATTTTTGAGTCTGGCATCTGGTACCAAGACCTTCGTCTCCTGTAGCTGATGCAGTACTGTTGTAGGTCTATTAAGTTGATCCGAATCTGTGGACTGGTCTTGAGGATCTGTTCTGATTCAGATTTGAGATTTATCTGCTGAGTTGGGTGAGTTTATTCTGCCTTTGTGAAGTCAGGCATGGGTGCCCTGTTCATTTTCCGTTTGTAGGGGTGAGGATGAGTCCAGTCTCGGTCTGAGTATTAACCCTGCTAGGCGTTGGGGCCCACGTGATCTAGATGTTGTGACTGATGTGTGGGTCCTTTGCTTGTAGGGAATTAGCTATCAGAGCAGATAGCTAGAGCGGCAGTGTTGAGTGTCAGGAGTCATGCAAATGGCAGAGCAGTGCAGCAAGGAGGATATGCGGTGTGAGCCTACGTTACCTTGTTGTTATGATCGTCGGGTGTGTTCTGTTAATCACGAAGGGCGGAGGCTTCCCGGACATGCGGCAATCTTTAGGGCAAGCAGTGGATGACAGGTGTGATTCTGGAGCGACGTGTAGTGGTGCTCATCATTTAGTCATGGTGTTGTTAAACAAATCTTGGGTCCCAGTTACAAAGGGGCTCTCGTGAATTGTCAATAACGGTGCCGCCGCGGTCAGCACTTTGGGAACCGCGTAAGCATTCCGGGACTGCAGCCATGATAAGGTCAGGCAAAGGCATCCATTGGCATCGCTCATCAGTAGTTCGCAGGCTTGGTTAAAAAATAAAGAGAACATGCAGTCTTAGGTCCCGGATAGCGAGGGGTTCTTATGAAGTGATACCCTAATAGAGGGACATCTGGGTCCCATGGAGAAAGGCCTCAGGAAGCCCTGTAGTCACACATACTCCAAGGTGCGTTCCTCACTGGCCACCTAGTCATACTGGCTCTTCCGATGATTCATAGTTAAACTTCCCTGCTTGGTGCCAAGTTACAGGAGTGTTAAGCTCAGATTAATTTGGGGTTTGCTTGTGATTCACCCTGATGAGATTTTGGTTGCTGCAGTGCCCCTACTTCCAACTGCTAACAGGGGCAGTATTGGGGAAGCCATACGTAACAGGGCTTCTCCTACTGTCCAGGCAAATCAAAAATATTTGGCCTCCTACCACCCGCCCCCACCTCTCTGTACCTCACTTTTCTTCCCTCCAGCTCAGAAAGGCCAGTCAAAGAAGTATGAGATTCCTTTATGTTGTAGCAACAGTGGGTAACAGGTTTTAATTAACAACAGTTCCTGCGTCATAGCAGTAAGTGACTGGATTTTAATCCAGCTATTTACTCTAGTGCCTCTCTACCAGAGCGACAGATATTATGGACATATATCGCATTGTGGATGGATAACAGGGAATTACGTGGACGTTTTTCACCTACGGCTTACAAATGATATCAAATGAACAAAAAAAAGGAAAAAGCTAGAATTGCCTATGATGTTATTCAGAACCCCAAGATGAAAAACGTCCCTTCAATTCACTTGTTACCCATCTAATATTTTAGTTACGTCTGCCCCAAAATCATCTGCTCCTGCTTTCAACTGCAATGCAGCGGCAGAGGAGTATTGGGTGAGCCATATATAACATGTCCCCTCGAATATATCCCTGTCCAAACTGTAACACATTTTCTGCCATCCTTGACCTACCCCCAACCACCTTCCTTGCCCTGGTGCATCTGTACTTTCTGCTTTCAGTCAAATCAAATAAGCTGAGCTGCACTGACAGGCTCTTAGGGAAAGGTTTTATGACACTACAACAGTGGAATCAGTTTTGTTATTAACTGTTATTATGTCATAACAGTGGGTTAAGAGTTTCAGAAACTGAAATTAACAACAGATGCTCTCCTTGAGTGCCATACTAATGAACAGCTTGGTGCTAACAATCACCCACATTATTGTAGAATGTTTCTTTGCTCGAGATGTCTGCTTGGGGTTTGAGACACACTGTCATTGCATTCACCGGATGGCCCCTTTAAGGCTTCTTTTTTCCTTTCTAATTGTGAATGCAGTCAGGTCATTCTCTGGAATTTCACGTCGCAGAGCCAATGCCAGCACTGATTTTGGAAGCAATGATTTTGGCTAAACAGTGGCAGGTATTTCTGCCGGAAAGACAGGTCAATACCTTGCTAAGTAAACGCTGCATTTATTATTCAGCCCGACCAGGCTCTGTCCCTGAGAGTAAAGCCTGTTGATCCCGCTACAGTGACTGGGGAGATCATTAATGGAGGCTTCGCGGTTCTCATCAGCTCCTAATTCAAGCAGTAAAGCCTGCTCAATTCAACTCCATGCTTTTTCCAGCTTTACGATATTGAAGAGAGATAAGGGAAACCCTCAGTTCGTATCTTTTTACTTCTCATCTCATAATTCTTCCCAGGACACCCATTCGCTCATTTGCATCCCACTTTGCATGATGCTGCAGGCAGCGTTGTCTGCTAAATGGAATAAACCGACCATCTGAGGAAAAACCCAAATGTTTGCTTGTTATGTTCTTATGCAAATTAGATCTGGCAGCACTTTGCCGCGCTCGGTCAGATGTACGTGTGCTCCCTTGAATTGTAGAACCGGTGTGACCTAAACAGCTTGCTATATTATATGCTACATTTGTTTTAAAAAGGTGTTCTTTGCTAGGAGGACACAGAACAGGCTGCCACCAGGAGGGATTTCTAATGCATGCAAGGCTCTGCACGCCATCAACGATAAGTTAGAGGCTGTTTTGGCAAGCCTGAAGAGGAAAAATGCAAGTGTGATGTATTATTATTTATGCCAGAACCTCAGCAAGGTGTCAAAATATGGTGAATAGATTTTAGTTTAAAACAGGGGAATAAACCAAGAGAAATAATTGCATTTTTTATTAGAAGCTGAAATTGCAAGGCGACTGAAATTAAGCAGATTTATTATGTACACCGGATCCCAGTAAGACGTTAAGGGCTAGATGTACAAAGAATAGTACTAGCGATTACCGAAATAGCGATTTTTTGCTATTCGCTATTTGGTAATCACTATTACTAATGTACAAAGGGGCTATGTAGCTCCTAATCCTTAAATAATGATTCGTAGTGGGTCACAAATAGACCTACCTCATGAATATTACTGAGGCTGGTCGCAATTTGTCACAGAGACGGTGCCCTACAGAGGTCAACAGATCACCTTGCCTGTGACTGGTTTTAAATGAAGCAATCTTTTCTTTTAAATGCAGCACGTTTTCCGTGAAGGGAAACGGGATGCATTTAAAAAGAAAAAAAATGAACGTTTGAGTTTCATGTTTTAAGAGTAGGCAGTGGTCCCTCAATCATTCTCAAAGGGGAGCGGGCACCTTGAAGACCCTCTCCCATTTACGAATGAGTTATCACCAACTATCAGTTGGTGAAAAGGTGCACAGTTCGGTTGGAAAACATTTGTACATACCAATGCGAATCAGTATTTGGAAGGGACACCCTAACCAAGCCACTTCCAAATACCTATTAACAATCCCAAATTGTGATTTAGTTACAGATTACTGAATCGCAATTAGGGCTTTGTACATTTGGAAATGCCTTTTTGCGTTTTCAAACTGCCAGAATAGGCGACTACAAAAAGGTTTTGTACATCTAGTCCTAAGTTGTAAATGTGCTTCTCTAGGTTTACTACTCAAATTGATGAGGATTTGTGAATTCTTAGAATTCTCAAATATTTCCAGGTTACACCTAACACCCTGGGGCAGTTTCAGCTGTCCAGGTGTAAACCTGCAAAAAGGGGCAATTTCTAACTTTTGTCCGTGGACTAATTTTGGTAACCAACTGGTTCCAAGGCTTGAAAGACATAGGAAGAAGTTTGTATATACTTACCCAGAAAAGTGTAAATTAATTGTTTTTAACAAACTTATAGGGAATTCCAGCCCTAGAAGTCGCAATTCTTTCTAACATGAGGCGATATACTCATATGGGTGGTTAAATATTACGAATGCAAACATAATTTATGAATTATATAAAAAATACTTTTTTCCCTTGTGAAACAAGCTATTTGTGCCTGCATGTCAATATTACATGCACAAATAGTTTTGCAAAATGCGCACACTTAGTTGAACAGAAAGCTATGCAATCCAATTTGGTATTTATTAAATCCATTTTTCGAATGAAAGGGCCTCTTGAGGAAATGTTGAAACATAAAGACCTTTGAATATGAGGTTCTCCAGCTTGTATTTTGATGCGCTGACTAAAAATCATAAATGATTTGAGCAGTGATGGAAGGGGGAGTGGAAGCATCATCTTTGAACGGATGTTCTATATGCAGCAATGAAGTGCAATGTACATGGATCATAGCATTTTTAATACCACCCTCTCTTTCCCCATAAACCATTGAAAAGACTTTGTGGCATACATATTGCTCTTTTCAGACCAAGGATGAAGACATCCACATAGTTTCCCTTTTATTTTGGCTATTGAGATAATCAATCTAATAGATATTCACTGTTGAACGCCAAAGTTTTGGCACGCACCCCTCCTGCTTTACTGAATTTGTTTAAATTGGCAATTGGACTCTGTGCATTTTAACACTGCAAACAGTGCTAAAGTGGTTGTGCAGTCTCCCTACACCATGGTAAAATTGACCTATACCTGATTGGCACATTTAATGTACCTGCATGTCCCTAGTATATGGTTCTATGTGTACTCAGGTCCTGTATAATATAGCCAACTAGTGGACATGTAACTTGAAGGAAGCACTTTAAAAGAGTTCTCATTCTTGCCACTGCAGACTGTAGTGCTATTTTAGAACTACAATTCCGACCTGGCAAACTAAACCTTTTTCCATGCCTAAACCATCAATTTAATACATAGCCGCCACCTCTAAAGTACACCATAAGGTTTTATCTTCATTAACCTTTATGGAGATATCCAAAAAATCTATACTGTGGTTGTCAGACACCAAAGTGAATTGTAAATTGGAGTTTATTGAGTTAATCCATTCGTGAAAATTTTTGAGTTCTAAGGGAGTGCCATGCCAAATAAAGAAGATGTCGTCTATGTAACCCAGCCAACATCTAGAGATGGGCTGCGAAAGGGTTGTTAACGTCATAGATGAATTTATCCTCAAAATCGGACACGTAGATATTTGCTATGTCAGGCGCAAAAACTGCCCCAGTCTGAGTCACCAGCTTCTCCCATACCCTTCCCAAAGGTTGTTCATGATGACAAGTCGACCATATTAATTACTGTTTATTTAGGTGCTTTTCCTGTGTCATTGTATCTGAACTCAATATATGAGTTTAATCTGTTAAATAGTGATGTTTTCTTGATTACATGAAATGCATTGTTTGGACATTTTTATTGCAAATTAGATGTTTCAAGTAGATAAGCTTGCCTTATCCTTTTGTGATCTGAGTGTTAATCCAAATAATTGATTATGCATAAAAATGATTGATTTCAGTTTTTCATTAATTCATAAAAGATATATTCATTCCTACTTTTTAAATGGAATTTCATCTGGTATTATATCATGAAAATGTGATTATACCCATTGAAAGATTAATTGAGTCATATTGACTTATCAGTACATTCTTTTTATAAGTCTCTCACGGGAAATACCAGGAAGGTGTATGATCCTGTGAACATTCACTGTTTTTAAACAATTTCAGAGCTTTTATGTAGGTAATAATCACAGCAATATATTTTGTTTATAATATTAATTTATTGTTTTACATAGGGAGTTCTTTTTCAGCATTTGAATAGACATCGTCCTGATGATGGTCTTTTTGACATCTGCAACCAAGACCGAAACGTCGACATTTCATCATCTCCTCTAATGTTGTTTTGTAACACGAAGTTACAACCACTTTTTATTGATTAATTTGGGTTGTCTTTTTTCACTAATTAGGAGCTGATGTGTTAAGTCATGAACTATATAGAAAACTTTCCCAATCTTTGTTCATGATTCTTTGCTAAAATTGATTTGTGTATCTATCTCCCAAAACTTGTTTTCAGTAAAGATTTTTTGAAATATAAATTCCCCTGCTCTGTTTTTGTTTCCACCTTCCATCAATTAATTTATCAATATACAACAAGATCGTTATCCTGTGGATACTATTGAGTGTGTTACTGTGGTACAACTCACAACTCAAACTGAATAATTTAAAAATGAATCCCTTGTAGCATCCTTTGTTTTGAATTGCACATAGTTAGGAATTAGCATTTAAAAAACCTAAGAAATTCCCTGAAAAAACCATAGGTTTCACCCACGTTATAGTTAGGAATTAGCATTTAAAAAACCTTTGAAATTCACTGAAAAAACATAGGTTTCTCACATGTTATAGTTAGCCGGACATTTCACACATACAAAACCATTGAAATTCCCCCGTTATAGTTAGTTCAGCTAACTATAACTCGCGCGCCCGCAATGCACTGGTGATTACGTCACATATTACATCACTCATGACATGGTCAGTGACATCACTCATGACATCACTGATAACATCTCAAATGCATATGCTCTCCCTATGGTAAATTGATGTATGAATTAGTGATTCCATTATTGGCTGGTTTGGTTTACCTGTCAGACCCTAGTACAGTGCACCAGGTGTGCCCTGGGCTGGTAAATGAACTTCTGCTAGTGGGCTTGCAGCACTGGTTGTGCCACCCACAGAAGCAGTCTGTAAAGTGTGTCTCAGGTCTGCCAGCGCAGAGCCTGTGTGCAGTCTGGTACTGCCATTTTAACTGTGCAAGTGCACCCACTTGCCAGTCCCTAACCCTTCCCTTTTCTGCATATTAGTCACCCATCTGGTAGGCCCAAGGGCACAGTGCATTGTAGGTAAAAGGTAGGACAAGGCCTGATGTTTGTGGCATGTCCTAATAGTGAATTATAGCCATTTTCATTTTTCACTATTACCAGGATAACTGTTCCCAATAGGCCAGAATCCTAACTGACTCAGGGAACTAGGTAGAAATTCAAGTTTAGTATGCCTGAACTCAGAATGATAAAAATGTATCTTTTAGTGAAGTTGGTTTTGATATTCTGTGTTTGAAAATACCACTTTTAAAAAGTAGGTGTTTTCTTGCCTAACTATTCAAGCCTGCCTCTGCTAGGTTGTGTATTCCTTGTCTGGAATTTGAGTGACAGGGGCTGGGGAACTCCAGGAGACAGTGTGAGTCAGCACAGGTCTGAATAGAGAGACCTGCAGGTAGATGGGTGGGAGGAGTTGCACCTGGGAACTGAATAGGGCTGTGCCTTCCCTCCACAATGCTGGCTCCACCTCCAGTGGTGCGTCTGATGAAGGAGTCCTGTCAACAGAGTGCTCCAGAACTGGTTTGGACTAGGGCAAGACCTCTCTGCCTTCAGAGAACAAAGAGAAACTGTGTATAAAAAGGGGGACCCAGACCCTGGAACATTAGATCACTTTTGGGAAACAAGAAGAAGCCTTTGCTGAGGAGAGGAACCAGAGAGACTGAGGAGAGACTATCCCTAAGCAGAAGTGCTGCTTGGGGGATAGGCCTGCAGTGATTGCCTAACTGCCAATGAAAGGAGAGAGGAACTTTGTGTGTACTTTCATCAACTTGTGAAGGATCTCCAAGGGCTTAATCAAGAGCTTGCCTCCTGCTGAAGTCTCGGGGACAACAGACTTCACCCACCAGCTCCCCAAGAGTTATTTGGAAGTGCTGCAGTTGTGTTGGGCTTTCTGAGGAACTGCGTGTTGCAAGGAGCTGGAAGCGCGACTCACAAAGAAGAAGCCCGTTGCCGCCGCTGTCGTCGCCGAGAAGAGGATCAACGTTGCATCAGACGCCACCGCATCAACGGAGAAGCATGTAGCTGCCACTGCAGCTGTCGCATCATTGCCTAAGCAGCTTGCATTGCCGGAGAAGATGATTGACGTCACATCAGACACCGCCACATCACCGGGAAGCATGTCGCAGGGCCTGTTGTGGCTCAGAAGAATTGTTGAGTCGCCGCACGGCCGTCGGGTGTGCACGCATCGTGTCGCATCAAGAAGAAGATGCCTTCTTTGTTTCTTTGCACCGGATCTGCATCGCATCACAGCCCTGCTGGTAGGATCTCCACGGAAGCGCAGTAAGAAACCGACACATCACCTCCCCTTGCTAAGAAGAACTGACGCATCCCCTACGGATCAGTAGGGACCCGACGCCTCACCGGTCTTGCGTGTAAGGAACCATCACATCACCTTCCCTGAAACACTTTCGTTGTATAGCGTTACGCATCCAAAGGTACATTGAACTCACACTGTCGCATTTACCATCTAAAGAGAACTAAGATATTTCTACCATTTTTAAAGTGCAGTATTGTCGATTTTTGTCTTTTGAGCTCTTGTGTTAATTCTATATAAAAATACTTATTTTTATACTACAAGTTGTGTGGTGTCCATCTGTAGTGTTGTCACTGGATTACTGTATGTGTTTACAAATGCTTTACACACTTCCTCTGAGATAAGCCTATCTGCTCGTGCCAAGCTACCGAGGGGGTGAGCAGGGGTTATTTTAGAAGTGTACCCCCTTACCCTGACTGGACGCAAAGGTACCGACCTCTGCCAACTAGAGACCCCCCAACTCTAACGTTGAGGTATAATGTATACATCTTATCTATACTTACCCAAAACTGAATTGCATTCTATACATTTTGGGTCAGCAATTGTGTAATATTACTATGGAGGAGTGCGGCTCACTGGTTAGAGCAGGCAGACCCTGAAGCAGAGGTCAGACCCGGGACCAGGGTTCAATTCCCGACGCGGCAGGGTCTTGAGCTCAAATGTCCATGGACTCGATAATTCTCGCTTCGGTGCCTGACCTAATCATGGGTTCACACTCTGCAACTCTGGGCATTAAGCTTGCTTAATCTCCACAACGGCCCCCCCCCGCGGCGGGATGCCTGGCTTTCACCTTGGGGATGCCCTGTAGGGTCTATCTCACAGGGAAAAGCCAGGACGGGTTCCCAAGGCAAGCGCGGAGATACCCCTTCGGGGGTCGATTCAGGCGCTATATAAGAAACATAATAATAATAATAATTAACCTTAGGATCAAAAAATATGTCAGTAAGAGGTTGCCTCTTGTAAATTGCACAGTATAATATGACTCAACCTGATGCATGCATTTATCAGTAGTTTGCAGCCACTATTTCTAATCATAACCCTGGCTCCCTAATGTGCTACCTATCCTCCTTCTCTACTTCATCCAGCCCTCTCCTGGGTTATTGGGTTGTCCTAAAACTCTGTTCCAGAGGTCTTTCCCAGATTAGCAACCTGACATCTGAAGGATGAGGCCTGGATGGTTGCATCTCTTCAGGCGCCCTGCTCCTCACATCTTCATCAACTTCTCCCATTGGCACTGTTGGCCTGGCCTCCGCATAGTGGGGTTGATTTATCAAAGGTTTTGCATTGCCCTTGTGCCTCTTAAGGGGATGCAGTGTGATGCATAATCTAGAATGAGACTTACAAGCCATGCAAGGCTATCTTGTATGGCCCTGTGTGGCTTGGTAAATCTGGAGTAATACAACGCAGTATAAGTTGCTGCACTGTGGCATTCCAAGGGTGGTGTGTGGGTGTTACCAGGGTGTGTGGGTGCTGCCAGGCATCCACTGTTGTGTAGTCCCTATAAACCTATATAGGATCTGTACGTTCGGACAACAATGTATTTTCAGCCAAAATTTAGGAATCTCAATATGGATTATAACTTATCTTTTTAGAGTTTTTGAGGTTGAAGCAGCGCACACTTTACTAAAATGCTAGCTGCAAGACTTATCCCTTCACTTGAAAGCTCATACCCAAAAAATAGGATATTGAGGTGGGCTATTTTCGATTTTTTAACCCCTTCGATGCTCATGATGGAACGGTTCCGTCATGAGCATCGGTCGCGCTGTGCTCATGACGGAACCGTTCCGTCATGACCACACCCGCGATTGGAATTTTCATCACCGGGGGAGAATCGGCACCGCACACAAGGTGTTAAAGTTGAATTTGTAGCCCTGAGAGGCAAACTCCAAAATTAGGTTGCTCCCCCTGCTCAAATGATCCTTAAAATCATCATCCGTTAGATAAATATCATCCATAAAGGACAATGCCTCCTCATCCAAATTTTAAAGTAACTTGGTTACCCGAGCTGAGAACAACCCGGGGATATTCTTAAGTGACGCTGAGAACCGAGCGCTGAGAAAGCAGTCAAATATCTGCTCTCAGGAGCTATATTTTGGCAGTAAAATCCATTTGAGATATCTAGTGTTGTTTTGTATTTTTTTCGCACAATGGTATTCATTGATGTGGCACTGTGTACATTCTGTACTGTCAAGTCAAGTCAATTGAGCTTTATTTCGATTTAGAGCATAAATCATAAAAAGCGAACAATAATCATATGACAATACATTACATTTACAATAAATTTAATATCTACAGATAAAAACCATCATGCCAAGTCTTCCACGTACAGAACTCAATTAAAAAATGATGCAATTATACCATATTAAAAAACGAGACTATACGTGAGAGTTCTCGCTTTTAAGTTTTAAAACTTAATTGATACATTTAAAAGTTCGCCGAAAGTTCAATAGATGACTCGTTGTTAAAAATGAAAAATAAGTAACATATAATTAGCTTAAGAAGGCTCTATGTCTGACCGTGCATTTCAGAAAGTTCACAACAAGATAAGTAGTCCTTTCACCATCCAACTGCTGCAGAAATAAAAAAGCTAGGCGGCATTGTCTGAGTCCAGTCTGTTTTAGTAGCGGGATCAACCATATTTTCCTGAAATCGTGGAAAAATTTGCAGAAGAGGATGGTGTGCATGGTCGATTGAGGGGAAATGTCATCACATGGACACAACAGAAGGTCTTTGGCCTAATTATTTCTTGTGGGGAATGTGACCAATCGATGGAACAGGTTCAGCCTAAACCTTACCAGGAGATACCTCTCATAACCTGAAGTGTTTAGTGTAAGGTATGGCTGAATGGAGGTGGTCGTTTGTATTTGTAATGAACGTATTACTGACGGTTTTGTTACCTCTTTTGTTAGTCTCAATTCCTCTAAATGGGATAAGCATTTCATTTTTAGTTCCTTTCTTGAGACTTCGGTCATTGAAGAGGGATCATAATAGTACCTTGCCCATCCAAGATCTTGCAAAAACTTTTTTATGTAGCACAGCCACCTGGAGTTGTGAGCCTTATCCAATGCTAGGCAGTCTGTTAAAATGGACTGGGTAAGAGTTGCTTTCTCATTCCTCCAGATTCTATGCCATAATAATATAGGTTCAGCTTTTGCTAGATCAGTAACAAGTGGCAGACCCAACTCTATGTGGCACGCCATAGTACCTGTGTTTCTCGGGACCGCCAAAAGATATCTCAGGAAGGAGTTTTCCACTTTCTGGATCTCGTCTGTCGGTGCGAACCCCCAGAGGCCGGCACCGTAGAGAGCCACTGATAGACATTTGGCTTGGTAAATCTTTATAAGTTCACAAGGAGGTCTTTTCCCTAGCTTTCTGGAAAAGTTTGCTAGAGCTGCTGTAGTTCTTAGGAAAAGTAGTTTTCTGGTTTCTACAGCTGTATTCCAAGCTAGTTTGTTATCTATCGCTACGACCAAGTAGGAATAGTTTTGTGTGGTCTCTAGTTTTTGCCCATGTAGTTGAATGTCCCTCATTTTTCGTTTGTGTCCTGTGCCTGCCCTCATAACAAAAGTTTTACTTGTGTTAATTTTCATATCAAGCCCTGCCATAAAAGCTGAGTATCTGTCCACACTCTTTTGCAGTTCCAGGGGGGTACGGGCTAAGATGACAGCGTCATCCGCATAGAGGAGCACTGGTATAGGTCGACCATTCACCATAGGGAGGTCGTGAGCTCCCCTTCTCATTGCAACCTCCAGGCCATTGGTGTAGAGAGTGAAGAGGAGGGGAGCCAAGACACATCCTTGCCTGGCTCCCTTTTCCACGGAAAATTCCCTTGTTAGTTCCCCCTGCACCCCATAGCGCACTCTGGCTGTGGCGTCAGAGTAAAGTTCCCCTAGAATCTTAAGCATGTTTTGTGGAATGCCCATGTCCCTCAGTAGAATCCAGAGTTTCGAGTGGGACACGCATTCGAACACGGACGAAAGGTCCACGTAGACCATATACATGTCGCCCCTCTAAACATAAACATATTTGTCTATTAATAGGGTCAAGTTCAGTGCCTGCTCTATGGTCCCTAGCCCCTGGTGAAAGCCATACTGTAGGTCCGAAATAATCCTGCCATTGTCCACCCACACCTGTAGTTGTTCGAGTATTAGTCGTCCTACCACCTTTCCCAAGGAGTCCAGGAGTGAGATAGGACGATAGCAGGTTACCCACCCCCTATCTCCCTTTTTAAAGATAGGGACTAATATTGATTTTGTACTGCAAATGTCTTGTGTTCAGATGTCTGTCGGCTAAGACTAGACAATATGAATGATCAGGTTTCAGTACAGGAAACAAAGGATTATTCATTGAAGAGGTGCAAGTTTCTATTACACCTTGGTATTTAAGTTGATCTAAGATCTCCCTGACCTATTTCTTCGCTTCTTGTTTAACAGGGTATTATCTCTGTGGAGCTGAAGTAGTTTTTACTCTGATTACATAGTGAGATGACTCAGCATCCCACCCTACCTGGTTGCGGTATAATACTGGAGCAAGTGCTACCGTCCACTTCTGTGCATATGTATGCTTCAAGTGTATTAGAACGAGGTCGGAAGAAGCCGATAAAATTACTGTTTCTCCCTTTTGGGCACTCCATAACAATCTTATGCGGCCAATCTTTCGCTACCAAAAGGATGTCATAGCCAAAAGTCATGTTCTCCCAAAAGAGACCTTTAATTTTCCTAGGTTGGTCGCCCTCCATTTGGAGTGTTATCTCAAGTAACCAATGTGGGACATACCCTTATGTCAGGTGTTCCACCAAGATGTGCTCACTCAAATCCACTGTCACCAGAAATTCTCTCAGGTTCTGGTGAGCTTTTGTTACTTCTGCTGCACTGACTATCATCTCAGAACCCATTCCCAGTTCATAATTTGAGTCCTCAGAATTCTGGGCATGTCTAACTCTAAGACCTGTTACCTTCTTCTTTTTAAAGTGAGGTTTTGATTTTTGTTTATCTTCTTTTTTGAGATTATAGTCAAAAGTCCACTGTGTGTATCTTGACTTTGTCTGTGCTTCTCGTCTGTGTTATGACCATCCTTCTCTTTCAGAGTTTTTTGATGAACCCTGAAAGGATCAGGAGGCACATGTATTAGTATCCTGATACCTGTCAGGTTTTTTAATGTTATCATGATTCCTAAGGTTGTACCTCCTTTCGGAGGGCTCCTGTTGAGGAGACCTACCCCTGGATTGTGATCTATTGTCTCTATTTTTTGCTTTTTACTATCTCATTTCTTTTTGGAAGAATCAGGTGCTTGCTTGGTGTTATCCTTCTCAGGACGACCCATGAGTTTAGGTTTTGTTACTCTAGCTCCAAAACTATCTTAACCTTATTTGACATAGGTATCTTCGATAATTTTAGGCAATTCACGTTCCTGTTGTAAAGGAGTGAAATCCCTCAGTCATTGGCGTATTGCCACTGTTGCTGCCTCCCCTTTTATGTTTGCTAAGATAATAGTTGTTACCTGGGCAAATGTCCCAACAGTTTTATCCCTGAGTTCAGAGCAGGTTCTGCTCCATACTCATTCAGTATTTGTCATAATACATCTGGTATTGTGGCTATAGAAGGGATACCATGAGTTCTTGTGTAGATGACAACGAAAACTGTACCCCAAGAGGTATAATACTCTACCTGGGGAACTATCCTCATTGGCAAGCAGATTGTAAGCATTCTGTGTTTTTTTGTTGAGGGCTTGTGTGTGGAAATGCTGCCTCTAGCTGTGTAATTTTCTGAGCTATCCAGAATGGGATTTGCGCATGTCTAATGGGCATTTTACTCATAACTGTGTGTAGTGTTTGTGGAGTTGTTTTAGTTGTAGATCCCTGAATTTGTCCTGCTTTTGTAGGCCTTGTTGGCTGAAGTGTGAGTGTTCTCCTAACAAACTGTGTCAGGATTCTGTAAAGTTTTATTATTTCTTTGTGTAGCAGACTGCTACCGGCATTGTGTTAATGTCTCGGTGTGGTGTATAAGCCACTAGGACCGGCAAAGTTGCTCCGTCTCTGCAGAATGGACTGAGTCTTACTTTATCTATTGTGTGTGGGAGGGCGCCTTTAAACCAGTTTATGGAGGGGTGTGGCCAAGATGGCGGGGTGAGCGGACGCTTCCTCCCGTAGCTCTCCCGGCCCAGCTCAGCTCGAGCCCCGATTCCTGTGCTTCTCTCCCCCCGCGGCTGCTCTGCGGGCGAGAGAACTGTGCCGGAGTTCCTGGGGCACATTTTTATACCACTTTGACTCCTATCGCCCTGAAGAAAGTGCCCGGAAAGTTTATTCAAAGATCGGACTACGGAGAAGAGCCTGGATCGGGCCACGGAAAGGAGCCTGGAGGCGGAGCGTACTACGGCGCTGTCCGAGCGCCTCGGCTGAGCCGAGTGCTGAAAGCTGGTCATCCAGAGAGAACGGACCCGGCGTGCTCCGTAGAGTACAGGGGCTTTCCGGCCGGAGCCTACGTGACCGGAGTCATCGCTGGACAGCGGACCCTGGACCCGCGCTGGCGCTCTACCCCTTTACCACTGATGTCGGTGTATGATGCCACGCGGATCCCGAACCTGGAGGCAGGGGATGGAGGTGTTTGAGCGGCGGCCGATCTGGGCGCACCCGCCGGTACAACTGTGAGACACTGGTTACGAACTTTCCTGGCCCATTGCAGCCCGAGGGTCGCCTGCGGTCTGGCCGGACTGGGCCGTCCTCCCAGGTTCCGCCCTTCCGCCATCTTGTCGCTGAGGAGCTGGAGCTGGCGACCCTCGCCCGCGCCCTTGTCGAACGGGTGCCTCCTTTCGCCCTGGCTCCTGCACCAACTTCCCTGAAAGTAAACTACTGAAGGACCCTGGCTTTGGCCCTCTTCACCGCCCTGGTCGGTACGATGATCGTCTCGCCCCGGCCTGTGCCGCCATTTTGTCGCCTGTGACGCATCACCCTTGTCTCCGACGGGGCCTTCACATCTGGTGCCCACGAGCGACTGGGCGCATCTACAGCGGCCAGCTCTGAACTTTTCCCATCGCGGAGGCCAAGATGACTGGGAGAGGAGGCGCGAAGAGGGGGGATCGCACTCTGCCGGACATGCTCAGCAGGGCCCAGCAACTGCGGGACAGGACACAACCGTCCCCGGGGTCCTCTCGGGCCTCGGCAGACGCCACTGGAGGCGAGCCACCGGTCACAAGATCCTTCATGGAGGACTTATTCAGCTCCCTCAAAGAGGACTTCCAGACGCTCAAGACCGAGGTGGCCAGCGAGGTCCGTGAAGTGCACAGAGAGGTCGAGGGCCTGGGCGAACGTGTTGACACGGTGGAAACGGCAGCCCAGCGCCGCGATGAGGAGATAGTCCATCTCCAGCAGGACGTTCTCCGCCTACGGGAGCAGTGTGTCGAGCTCCAGGCCCACTCTGAGGACCTCGAGAACAGGTCCAGGCGGAACAATATCTGGGTCCCATCCGCGGATGAGGGAACAGACCTGGTGGCCTATTTGCAGGACCTGTTCCGGGACATCTTGGGAGAAGACACGGACTTTCCGATCCGCATAGACAGAGCGTACAGAGTGGGCCGCCGGCGTCAGTCATCGGCACCCCCACCTGATATTCTGGCGTTCCTGCCGGATTTCCCCTTGAAGGAGCGCATTATGACAGAGGCCCGCAGGAAGCAGCCTTTAACTTTCAGAGAGCGGCCCGTGGCACTCTACCAGGACCTGTCCGCCATCACGCTGCAGAAGCGTAGGTCCTTCCGGATCGCTACGGACTTTCTGCGGGAGCATGAGACGGCCTACTCTTGGGGTCACCCCTTCCGTCTCATCTTCCGATGGAATGGGGTGTTACACCAGCTGCGCTCCCTCCAGGACGTCTGCGGGGTGCTGGGACTCACAGCCACGGAAGAAGAAGGGGCGACGCCCGCATGGAGGCGTCCCGAGCGGCGGAGTCGGCGAAGATCGAGGAGACGACAATCGCCGGCGACTGCGAGTCGCCCTGATTCACCTACCATCAGGGCGGATATGGCGGAGGCCCTGAGAACGGCGGCCAGGAACTTGCCTGAATCCAACGGCGTGGCCATGACGGCCTAACTTCACTCCGGGGGGAGAGATTCCTAGCCTCTACGATGCTGGGTTGGGGCTGGGGGTTGGGGGGAAACGGTTGGAGGTGAGTGGCTGAACGTCCACTTGACTGATTTCTGCAGACTCGCCCATTCGGGCTGGACTGAGACAATGGGGTGTTTTTCTCTGTCTATGGTTTTGGCTAGTTGCCATGGGTTGGTTCTGGGAGGGCTTAAGAGTTGGTTTGTTGTTGGGGGGGTCCCGTCCGATACTGCCCATACACACGCGAGGCCGGTTCTGGCCTTCCCTGCGCCCCTGCCCCGCGCGCCCCCTCCGCTGATCCCTCGCTTGCTGCATAGCGCTTTGATCCCCTAGGAGCGATGCCGTCCTTGAAAGTGGTGACCCTTAATGTTAAGGGTCTGAACAACCCTGTGAAGCGTAGGGCGATCCTTTCCCTGCTAGAGGGGACGCAGGCGGACATTTGCCTTTTGCAGGAAACTCATTTACTTTCCAAAGATTGTCATAGGTTGCGCTCTGCCAAGTTCCCCACCCAATTCTTCTCATCGGCGGCGACCAAGACTGCAGGTGTAGCCATTCTTTTAGCCAGCTCCTTCAGGGGCGAGGTATTGTACAAATATGCCGAGCAGAAGGGGAGGCTCCTAGTGTATCGCATGCGGCTGGGAGGTATCGCCTTCACGGTTGGCTCCGTTTACAGCCCGAATGACCACCAGGATCGTTTCCTGGAATCTGTGTTGGTGGACGTCACTGCCTCGCCCGATCGCCATGTTGTCTTGGGGGGAGACCTAAATATGGTCTTCGACTCAGCCTTGGATAGGTCTGCCCAATGCTTCCCGCAGACGGGGGAGCTTTCTCGAGCGGTGCAGGATCGGATTGCAGAGATGGATCTGCATGACCTCTGGCGCACTATGCACCCCACCGATAGGGACTATTCATACTTCTCCCACGCGCACCGCACTTACTCGCGGTTGGACTATCTCTTGGTGAGCGGGCCGCTTTGCTCGGCCGCCACCGCGGCAGACATCGGGGTCTTGTCCCTGTCCGATCATGCGCCGGTCTCCGGAGTTTTTGCTTGGCCGGCAGCCCCCCCCTCCAGAGGGATGTGGCGGCTTCGGGACACGCTTCTACATAAGAAGTCGGTGGTGAAGCGAGTGGGGGAGGTCATTCAGGAGTACCTGGTCCACAATAGCAACTCCGACACGTCTCTAGCGACGCAGTGGGCAGCCTTGAAGGCGGTCCTCAGGGGGGAATTTATTTCCATTTCCTCGGCGGAGAACAGAGAGCGGCAATGTAAGAGAGACGAACTGACGGCGCAAGTTAGGGAACTTGAGTAGGTTCACCGCCGAACGGGGGCTCCTCGAGTTTGGAGGCAGCTGAAAGCGGCGAGGAAACTCCTCTCTGCGCTAGATTTAGATCGGGCGGAGTACGCGGCGTTGCGCCTGAAGCATGCCTTTTATACGGGCGGAGATAGATGCGGTAAGCTCCTGGCCCATCGGCTCAGGGCTGCGCAGCAACGCAACGTGGTGAAGGAGCTGGTGGGCGCAGATGGGGTCCCGGTTTCCGGTGACGCGGATGTGGCGGATTCTTTCCGTAGCTTTTACGAGGCGCCATACGCCGCGGAACCCTCCCCACTGGGAGAAGCTGAGGCCTATCTGGAGTCTGTGACCCTCCCGGCTCTGGAGCCCGCCCAGGCGGACCACCTGGAGAGGGACATCCATGTGGAGGAAGTCATCTCCGCTATCGCACGGTTGAAGCACGGTAAGGCCCCGGGCCCGGATGGCTACACGGCCTTGGATGTGTCACTCTCCGCGGACACCAGGCGAGACCTCCAGCGTCTTTTCCCTATGCAGTGGTCCTCCTCCACGGTGCCGTACCTGGGGATCCTGCTCGCACCTTCGCTGCCTGAAATGGTCACGGCCAACTATTCCTTCCTTAGCAAGAAGATCAAGGAGGAACTCGGCCGATGGGGCAAGGGCCTGCTCTCGTGGCTGGGCCGTATCGCAGCGGTGAAGATGACGGTACTGCCTCAGATCTTGTATCTTTTTCGCGCTCTACCTCTCCAGCACCCTGTGGGTTGGATACAGCAAGCGCAGGCTGACATCTCCCATTTCGTGTGGCAGGGCCGTAAGCCTCGGATGAAGAGGGTTCTTTCCACGCTTGCCCCGGAGGCGGGGGGTCTCGGTGTTCCGGACCTCCGGAAGTATTTTCAGGCGGCGCAGCTCCGGTATTTGGTGGAATGGAGCAGGTGGGAATCGGACAAGCACTGGCTCTTTCAAGATCAGGCGGTTGCAGGTCGCACCCTTCAAGAGGTTCCATTCCTGCGGCGCGCACATCGCCCGGCTAACCTCTATGCCTCCTTTGTCACCCGGGTTCCACTACGAGTGTGGGATGCGGTTTGTGAGCTCCGCGAGCTAACTACTTTCCCATCACCGTTTACACCCATTGTTGGTAACCCGGACTTTACTCCGGGCCTGGAACCGGGAGCTTTTTCCCACTGGCTGAGTGCGGGTTGCAGGGCGCTCTTTCAGATTTACGGGCCGGAGGGCGTGCTCCCTTTCCAACAACTCCGACAGGAATTTGGTCTGACGGAGGTGGACAGACTGCGTTATATGCAGGTCCGCCATTGGGCTCTTCAACCCCAGTACGCGACGTCGCTGCCCGTCAAATCACACCTTACGAGCGGTGGCTGGTGACCCGGACCTCAGATGCCAAGCTTATCACCGATGGGTAAGCTTGGCATCTGGGGACGCACTGACAAGCACTGAGGCACTTTGAAGGCTCATCTGTTCACGGACCTTGTAACCACAGCGGAACTCCCTGAACCCGCCAGGACTTACCAGGGCCTTGCAGGACGACTCGCCGCACCCGCTCCGCGGGTGCCGCTTCGCTGCTTTGACCACAGGCTACCGGGTGAGTGCGGTCAGCGGGGCTGCGAGCGTGCAGGGGACTCCATTGCCCAGGAGTCCCTGCTAGACCATTGCTAAGATCCGGTCCGCTCTCCCTGCTGCCGCCCCCCGCCCACCGCCGCATAAGAACTCCATTCTCCTTGCCATCTGCGGGACGCACTGACAAGCACTGAGGCACTTTGAAGGCTCATCTGTTCACGGACCTTGTAACCACAGCGGAACTCCCTGAACCCGCCAGGACTTACCAGGGCCTTGCAGGACGACTCGCCGCACCCGCTCCGCGGGTGCCGCTTCGCTGCTTTGACCACAGGCTACCGGGTGAGTGCGGTCAGCGGGGCTGCGAGCGTGCAGGGGACTCCATTGCCCAGGAGTCCCTGCTAGACCATTGCTAACATCCGGTCCGCTCTCCCTGCTGCCGCCCCCCGCCCACCGCCGCATAAGAACTCCATTCTCCTTGCCATCTGCGGGACGCACTGACAAGCACTGAGGCACTTTGAAGGCTCATCTGTTCACGGACCTTGTAACCACAGCGGAACTCCCTGAACCCGCCAGGTCTTACCAGGGCCTTGCAGGACGACTCGCCGCACCCGCTCCGCGGGTGCCGCTTCGCTGCTTTGACCACAGGCTACCGGGTGAGTGCGGTCAGCGGGGCTGCGAGCGTGCAGGGGACTCCATTGCCCAGGAGTCCCTGCTAGACCATTGCTAACATCCGGTCCGCTCTCCCTGCTGCCACGCCCCCTTGTTGTACTCTACCGCTTATTTATTGTCCCAGCACTCCCGCAGCGCGGGACGCAGCCCGGGGCGAAGACAGGGCAAAGACTGGGCCGTTTGAGGCCGTTCGAGGTCTGAGCGGTCTGGGCTGGGCCCCTTTTCTTTCATTCTTTCATCCTTGCTCTGTTTCCTGGGTTTTGAGTTTGCCTATTTCTGTTGCCCGGGTTGTTAGCCATAGGCAGCCCTCATGTGTACTCGTGTTACACGTAATAGGGCAGCTAAGGGAGGGGTGGCACCAAATGGGCCTATGGATGATTTTATTACGAGGACAAGTAAGGCGATAGATCACGAAATTAATAAACTGCAAACTAGAGTGTCCCTTGACTTGGAAGCGGCTAGGAAGCTGTCTCTCGAATTTGCTTCCCATAAAAAATCTTCTCTTGGCCATATAGCTACTGCTGTTTCCCCCAATCACATTCCCTTAGAGGAGGGTGTTATAGCGCTGGCTGATGTTCATGATATACCTGCTCTACCCATCCCCTCTCCACTTCTAGGTTTACCCGCATCGACTGACGGTCCGCCCTTTGCAGAGGGTAGCCCACCTGTTCCTCCCATTTCTTCTCCACAATCCCTTGACGTATCCTTGGCCTCCACTTTATATGGCGGCCTCGATAATATTTTGGCGAATCCCAATAAGAGAAAACGCTCCCCTAGTCCAACCTCCCCACGGAAAAAAACACTAGTACAGGGGGCCAACATGTCCACCATTGATAAAACTATAGATGATGCTAGTTCGGTCACGTCCCTTTCCTCCCCATTGATTTCCCGTGCCGATAATAGCGTGGGGCAAGTACCTTTAGATCCTGGAAGCACGCTATTACCTGAGAGAACAGACCCGGGCTGGACTAACCAAGAAGGGAGGGAGAGGGAATTCATAGGAGTGGTATGGGAGTCCCTAAAAAATCTTCTATCTCCCCTGGATTTAAGGCTTTCTCGTATAGAGAATAATCTCCTCGAGATGGAGAAAAGCATCATCGCCTTGGCCACTCTTGGCCTGAGAGGCCTCGAACGCCAGGGTTTGATCGATAGTAACATGGCTCTACAGGACCCTATCCCACCTCCTGCATTTATCCCTGGTTTGCCCCCTAATCCCACTGCCTCCCGTCCGACCCATCCCATTCCCAAACCCCGTACCAGGAGTTGTATTGCTGCAAATCCGCCCTTCAGGCCAGGGCTACCACTTCAAATGCATCGAGAGCTCAGAACTCAGCTAGCTCTAGCTCCTGCCCCGACCAGGCCCCTCGGAATGATATTACACTACCACCGAGAGCCCAGAACGAAGCTAGCTCTAGCTCCCGCTCTGCCCAGGTCTCTCGGAACAACAATCCACCAGCACCGAGAGCCCAGAGCGCGGCTGGTACTAGTTCTCGTCCTGCCAAGGCCCTCTGGAACAAACCCCCTACCCACTCTGCTGGGGGCTCCCACACCAGGAGTAATTTTCGAGGAGGCTATATCGACCTTCCTCCTGAAGCAAATGACTATATGGTGGTTTTAACGGGTGTCCCGGAATTAGAGAATGGCCAATATGAGGACCAGCACTCCTTACGAAATAAAGTTATGCACTGGCTCAATACCTATAGACCTATCCCCAATGGTAGGAGGAGTAGAGTCTTAACGACACGAAGAGTCCCATGGGTGGGCACCACGAGGAAAATGACCCCCGGTGACTGTATAGTCGTAACTTTTGATGATGCGCATACGGCCAAACATATTTGGTCTCCCGGGAACCAAGACTGGGGTTCTTCCATTGCTCCTAGGCCTTTGTCATTCTTCTATCCCCCCCGTGCAGTATGCCCGCAGGGGGGTCTCTGGCCTACAGTTCCCCAACAGTCTAGTTGGGGTTATCCTCCTATGGTCTACAATCCAAACAGTGGCTGGCTTGGAACTGTAAATCCAAATAGGTTTGGCAGCCTGGAGGATGTCGACTGACTCCTAACGCCCCCACCAATTGTACTACTTAGCAATCCCAATAGTATTATATCGGAGATAGGGAGATCGCCTTTGGCGACTATTGTGGGTGAGATTAGTACTTCTCCTCCGTCCCAGCCCTCAACTCAGACCCCTTTTATACAGGACTCGGTGTACTCTCCCCCAGCTGTTTGTTCCCCTATTACCACCTTAGCCTTAAAACTGACTGCATCCGATGCTTTGCTACCTCCAGCCCTTCTTCAATCTCCCAGGGCCAATGACATTCATGTCATTTCTCCAGTTCCTGAGCCCCAGTTGGGCAAAATCCTGGCAGGTGTTCCCCAGCTTAAAATTCTGAGCTGGAACGTGGCAGGGCTTGCCCGGAATTTTGACAAACCTGATTGGATCTCCTTTATGGAGCCTTTTGGGATCTGCCTCTTACAAGAAACTTGGTGCCTGGAGCCGATGCACAGGGTTGGCTTCACCACCTATATAGTGCCGGCTTCCAGGCCCAAAGGCAGCAAAGGCCGTCCCTCTGGTGGCCTTCTTATTTGGCTTAGTGTATCGTTGGGGCTCACAGTAAAACATATAAATTCTCCATCCCCAGATCTCTTGAGACTTACTATCCAATGTCCGGGAGGTAAAATTTTGGAGCTTTTTAACCTGTACCTTAGGGGGGCCAGGGCGGGGAACTCGAGCCCTTTGTCCATGACTGGCGTTGAAGAGGAGCTAACTGGCTGTAACATCGATTCCTTCATAATTCTGGCTGGGGATCTCAATTGTTGTTTCGAGCCTCTGGCCGGCGATGATATCTTGGACACATGGGAAGACGATATCAAGAGAGGCATTCCCCTGCTTAGTCTTGACCCCATCAAGAAATGGACACAGAATGCCATTGATATTAATGCACTTTGCCTAGAATACGCCCTTAGAGCCACCAATGGTCGCTGCAAGTCAGATACTGGGGGTGCGCATACTTTTAATAGGACTGGACATACCTCCAGAATTGACTATGTGCTGTTAAATTATAATCTGTGGGAATACGTTCTTGATATGGTTGTCCAACATTCCACGGATAGTGATCACAATCCTTTGGTCCTCTCGCTTGCTCTCCTGTGGGACCCAGGGGCCATAGTACCATCCCGGCTAACCTGGAAATCATCCCACGAAGTCGTTCCATCTAATTGTGGGAGGCGACTGAAGTGGGCTAAGGTCGCTTCTGATGCTAAAAGAATGGCCCAAGTAAAGACCATCTTAAAGGAAGCTAAGTGTATTGTGGGCACGCTGGACTCCGACACTCCTATCCTCGTGCCTTTTGTAGAGACTATTGTATCACTTAGCAACCTTTTCATGGTTCCTGAGGGGAGGGGAGGGTCCAAGCGGAAAAAAGAAATAAGGGGAAGAGATCAATGGTATTCCCACGACTGCCGTCTAGCAAAAAGTGAGCTAATCTTGGCGGTTAGCGCCAAAGATCCGGCCTTGATTGCAGTAGCTAGGAAAAAGTACAAGAAGACCCAGGCCGTGGCAAAGGCCACGCACGAAACCAATTTTTGGAGTGATTTAATGGAGGCTGGCTCCAGAAAGGACTCAAGGGCTTTCTGGGCCCTGATTAGAGGCAGGGACAGACCTGTTGACTCCCTGTTAACGTGCAATATTACAGGGGAAGTTTGGTTAGTCCACTTCTCCAAACTCTACTCCAACTCCAACTCCTTGGGGGTCTTGGGCTCAAGCAGGGTCTTCAGCCATATAGTGTCAGCTAATAGCTCTCATCCTGGCCCCACTTTTTCTTCTAGGGAGGTGGAAATAGCAATCAGGTCTATAGTTTCCAACAAGGCGGCAGGCCCAGATGGAGTCCCCGGTGACTTGCTTCGTAACAACGCTGAGGTCTGGAGCCCACTCATTGCTAAACTCCTGAATGAGGCAATGGCGGGTGGCGATTTCCCGGATTCCTGGAGGGGCGCGGAAGTCGTTCCCATCTTTAAAAAGGGCTGCAGGGATGATCCTGCCAACTACCGACCCATAAGCCTGCTTGATTCCACCCAGAAGGCAGCAGGGAAGGTGGTCTTGGGCAGGATCCTGCAGTGGGCTGAGGAAATGCAGGTTTTGTCTGACTTTCAGGCCGGTTTCAGATCTGGAACCGGCACGATCGAGCAGACATTCCGTTTCCTAATGCTCCATTGGAAAGTGGTCAAACTGGGCAAGGGCAGTCTGTATCTCACCTTCATCGATTTACGGACTGCCTTTGACCTCGTTCCACGCAACCAACTGTGGGCTGTACTTGAGGGCATGGGCATGCCCGCGTACTTGCTGGCCTTAACCATTAAATTTCACGAAAACAACTTCGCCCAAATTAGATGGGGTCAGCAGGGCCAAAAAACACCTCGGATACCTGTTGACAGGGGCGTCCGCCAGGGGTGTGTGCTGGCTCCCACTCTGTTTTCCCTATATCTAAACGGAGTGGTTGAGCATCTTCTCCAACTACCAGCAGATGCTCCCTCCCTGGCGGGCAGAAAGATACCAACGCTCCTGTTCGCAGATGATACCCTGCTGATTTCAAAATCCCCGAAGGGCCTCCAAACCCTGCTAACAAGGTTCCAGGGCTTTTGTGACACAAGGGGCTTGGCTATTAACATCAGCAAAACCAAGTTCCTTGTGCTGAATCCCCCCAGGAAAACAGTCCACCCTCCATCTATAGACGCTGTACCTTTAGAAAGGGTCAGGGAATTCGATTATTTAGGAATCAGGCTTTGTGACTCCATGTGTTGGAAGGCGCACTGTCAGAAAATCATCTTGACACATAGGAGGGTTACGGGCGCCCTCCTAAAAGAACATCGCGCTTCACCCCTTAAACCAATCGGGGTGATACTTGACATCTATAAGGCAAAGGCTGTGAGTGCGGCATTGTAAGGGGCCGAGTTGTGGGGCACCCAGAAATTTGACACCCTATCTCATCTGGAGAATAAGTTCCACAAAGACCTAATGCGGCTCCCCTACAGCACTCCCACCCTACCCCTTTTACTAGATACAGGAACACGAGCCATAGCCGATCAGGCTAAGTTACGTCCCCTCCTTTTGTGGGCCCGCATATGGAATGTTCCTGAACTTTCAAGTTATGCGGATGCGCTAAACGAACTTCTCTCAACCCCTGGCTGGAATAAGATTGGTTGGCTCCTTGGAGTAAAACGCCTTCTGTGCGATCTAGGCCTGGAGGACGCTTGGGCCAGCAGATCATCACCTCCTAAACAGCTGCTGAAGAAAATATTTTGGGCATGGGTGGATAGCGAGAGAGTGTCTCAATTGAATCTGTGCCGATCAGCAGAGGAGTTCTTGACCATCAAATGCCGTCCCTTCAGAGAACCTTACCTTGATGTGATTTTGAATACAACAGATAGGGCGCTGTATTTCAAATTCAGGGCAGGGGTTTTGCCCCTAGGCACAAGGACAGCCAAATGGAAACCACCATGGCAAACCATAGCAACTTGCCCTTTCTGCCCAACCAGGGATGAATCCATTCCCCATTTATTGTTCGAATGCCCAGCCTATGCTGCTCCTCGTCGCAGATGGTTGAAACCGCTCTGCGTGAGGCTGGGCACTCGGTCACATTTGGAGGCTTTACAGTCTCTAAGAGCAGATCCTCACCCACTACTTGCATGTGGCTTGGCCAAATTCCTGGGGTGGGCATGGAGGATAAGAACCGCGAGGAGAATGGTCCTCCAGTAAGGATGCCAACCGGTATTCCAGTAGCCTGGCCCTTCCCTGTATGTGTCCCCTTCCCATTTTACTCATCCAAAGCTGCTAATTATGTACTTGCACTAATGTTTTTAGAATAATTCTTGTTACTAAGTGGCATACTTTAAGCATTTTTATTGTGATTCTGTCAGCTTTGTTGTGTAATTGTTTTTATGCTCATATTGATTTTCTCTGTAATGCTTTTATGAAATGAAACATTTCGAAATAAAGCTATACCTACCTACCTACCTATAAATTTCTCCAACCCCCGCCGTTTCATTACCACAACCCGGGGAGAGAGCGCTGGCACAGGGAGTTGGGCAGAACCCTGAGCCACAAGGAGTGGGACAAGATCGCATATCGGGCGAGGCACTCTGCGTACCACACTGGGCTGACGGAGACCTTTACTAAGGTGTCCACCTACTGGTATTACACCCCGGAGAGGCTCTACGAAATGCACAAACTCACCGACAAAGGTTGCTGGCGAGGCTGCGGACAGGAGGGTACTCTATCGCACATTCTCTGGGGGTGCCCGATTCTGTCTGCTTATTGGAAGGAGGTCTTAGATGAGGTGGACAGGCACTTCGAGGTTGAACTCCCGCGCTTCCCGGCATATGTCCTGCTAGGCCTTCCCAATGACTTGATGTACCCGCTGAAGTCCCGCAGGGGGAGGCAGATTGCTATTGCGCTAGGCTCAGCGGTTCAAAATATCCTTGTACACTGGCGCACCCCCACTGCCCCCTCTATCACTGGCTGGTTACATAGACTCTGGCAGGTACTGGGTATGGAGAAGATGTCGCTTACAGTGGCTGGAAATGTAGACCAGTTCGAGGAGCTCTGGCACCCCTTTTTGGCACTGCTATCCACGGAATTCCGCGAGCTCACATGTCCAAGGTACCTACGCCTTCTTAGGCTGACGCCGCCGGCGGCTCCAGCGGATTAAGAGGGGTGGGATCAGGGGGATTGGGGGTTCGGGGTAGGTGGCTGGGGTGAATGCTTCAATCACGGGCTATTGGACGGGGATGTTGGGGTATTGTTTTCTTTCTTTTTAATTTTTCTGGGGACGGGGGGCTTGGAGGGACTGTGTTGTTTTCGCTGTGTTGCGGGACGCTACTCAGGCTTAGCTTTGATTGGGAGGTGGGGGACTATTGGAGGGTTATTCGCACTGCTTTATTGCCTTACAACATATGCCTTTTCCCTCCGGGACTACCGACCTCCCCACTTTCCTCCGGAATTGACGCAACACACCACCTTTTGTACTGTATGTAAACTTGACCTCCTATTTCCCTTCCCCATGTTTTTTGTGTTTTAATAAAATGCTTTAAACCTAAACCAGTTTATGTGCTCCTGGTAGGTGAGATGAACTTCAATGTCCTTTGGTGTGTCATCTTCAGAATGACATGTATTTGTGCGTGCATCTGCTTGTGGAAATGTAACTCAAGAATAGAATACCTCAGTTCTATATGATTCAGGTGCTCCAATCACAAATGTTACTGTCCCGCCCCAAGCTGTGACTTCGTCGTCTGCTAGCTTTAATGTAAGAACAGTTTTGACATTTTTCTGAAATGTTAATTTCGCCTTCTTCTCTTTCCTCTAGTGGCGCAATAAGATCTTCATCAGGCATTGTTGAAAAAGTTTCAAGGAAACTGTGATAAGCTTTTATGCACAATAGGAACTGTTTGTCCTTCAAGCTTGAATAAACTTACATCCAATACATAGGATCCACCTCCTCAGCTGTGGCAGATTTTTCCCTCCCATTCCAGACATCTCTGCAATAATGTGAGTAGGGGTCTCTGAGAAAAGCATGACTGAACTACTCAAATGTGACCGTTAAATAAGTACCAAACCAACATTGGCTGTGCCATGTTGTGTAGTCTCTATATACCTATATAGGATCTGCACGCTTAGACAACATAGACTGTGGGATTGGTGTCTAGACTGATTCTAGACATCCCCATCGGGTATGTTCGCCTGTATTCCAGCTAGCTCACAGTGCCACTGTAAACTCCTCTTACAAAGGAGAGAATAGTTTGTGGCAACTATTGAACATGACAACTCTTGTGGGGAATGTGACCAATCGATGGAATAGGTTCAGCCTAAACCTTACCAGGAGATACCTCTCATAACCTGAAGTGTTTAGTGTAAGGTATGGCTGAATGGAGGTGGTCGTTTGTATTTGTAATGAACGTATTACTGACGGTTTTGTTACCTCTTTTGTTAGTCTCAATTCCTCTAAATGGGATAAGCATTTCATTTTTAGTTCTTTTCTTGAGACTTCGGTCATTGAAGTGGGATCATAATAGTACCTTGCCCATCCTAGATCTTGCAAAAACTTTTTATGTAGCACAGCCACCTGGAGTTGTGAGCCTTATCCAATGCTAGGCAGTCTGTTAAAATGGACTCGGTAAGAGTTGCTTTCTCATTCCTCCAGATTCTATGCCATAATAATATAGGTTCAGCTTTTGCTAGATCAGTAACAGGTGGCAGACCCAACTCTATGTGGCCCGCCACAGTACCTGTGCTTCTCGGGACCGCCAAAAGATATCTCAGGAAGGAGTTTTCCACTTTCTGGATCTCGTCTGTCGGTGCGAACCCCCAGAGGCCGGCACCGTAGAGAGCCACTGATAGACATTTGGCTTGGTAAATCTTTATAAGTTCACAAGGAGGTCTTTTCCCTAGCTTTCTGTAAAAGTTTGCTAGAGCTGCTGTAGTTCTTAGGAAAAGTAGTTTTCTGGTTTCTACAGCTGTATTCCAAGCTAGTTTGTTATCTATCGCTACGCCCAAGTAGGAATAGTTTTGTGTGGTCTCTAGTTTTTGCCCATATAGTTGAATGTCCCTCATTTTTCGTTTGTGTCCTGTGGCTGCCCTCATAACAAAAGTTTTACTTATCTTAATTTTCATATCAAGCCCTGCCATAAAAGCAGAGTATCTGTCCACACTCTTTTGCAGTTCCAGGGGGGTACGGGCTAAGATGACAGCGTCATCCGCATAGAGGAGCGCTGGTATAGGTCGACCATTCACCATAGGGAGGTTGTGAGCTCCCCTTCTCATTGCAACCTCCAGGCCATTGGTGTAGAGAGTGAAGAGGAGGGGAGCCAAGACACATCCTTGTCTGGCTCCCTTTTCCACGGAAAATTCCCTTGTTAGTTCCCCCTGCACCCCATAGCGCACTCTGGCTGTGGCGTTAGAGTAAAGTTCCCTCAGAATCTTAAGCAAGTTTTGTGGAATGCCCATGTCTCTCAGTAGAATCCAGAGTTTCGAGTGGGACACGCAGTCGAACGCGGACGAAAGGTCCACATAGACCATATACATGTCGCCCCTCTTAACATAAACATATTTGTCTATTAATAGGGTCAAGTTCAGTGCCTGCTCTATGGTCCCTAGCCCCTGGCGAAGGCCATACTGTAGGTCCGAAATAATCCTGCCATCGTCGACCCACACCTGTAGTTGTTCGAGTATTAGTCGTCCTACCACCTTTCCCAAGGAGTCCAGGAGTGAGATAGGACGATAGCAGGTTACCCACCCCCTATCTCCCTTTTTAAAGATAGGGACTAATATTGATTTTGTACTGCAAATGTCTTGTGTTCAGATGTCTGTCGGCTAAGACTAGACAATATGAATGATCAGGTTTTAGTACAGGAAACAAAGGATTATTCATTGAAGAGGTGCAGGTTTCTATTACACCTTGGCATTTAAGTTGATCTAAGATCTCCCTGGCCTATTTCTTCGCTTCTTGTTTAACAGGGTATAATCTCTGTGGAGCTGAAGTACTTTTTACTCTGATTACATGGTGAGATGGCTCAGCATCCCACCCTACCTGGTTGCAGTATAATACTGGAGCAAGTGCTACCGTTCACTTCTGTGCATATGTATGCTTCAAGTGTATTAGAACGAGGTCGGAAAAAGCCGATAAAATTACTGTTTCTCCCTTTTGGGCACTCCATAACAATCTTATGCGGCCAATCTTTCGCTACCAAAAGGATGTCATAGCCAAAAGTCATGTTCTCCCAAAAGAGACCTTTAATTTTCCTAGGTTGGTCGCCCTCCATTTGGAGTGTTATCTCAAGTAACCAATGTGGGACATACCCTTATGTCAGGTGTTCCACTGAGATGTGCTCACTCAACTCCACTGTCACCAGAAATTCTCTCAGGTTCTGGTGAGCTTTTGTTACTTCTGCTGCACTGACTATCATCTCAGAACCCATTCCCAGTTCAGAATTTGAGTCCTCAGACTTCTGGGCATGTCTAACTTTAAGACCTGTTACCTTCTTCTTTTTAAAGTGAGGTTTTGATTTTTGTTTATCTTCTTTTTTGAGATTATAGTCCAAAGTCCACTGTGTGTATCTTGACTTTGTCTGTGCTTCTCGTGTGTGTTATGACCGTCCTTCTCTTTCAGAGTTTTCTGATGAACCCTGAAAGGATCAGGAGGCACATGTATTAGTATCCTGATACCTGTCAGGTTTTTGAATGTTATCCTGATTCCTAAGGTTGTACCTCCTTTCGGAGGGCTCCTGTTGAGGAGACCTACCCCTGGATTGTGATCTATGTTCTCTATCTTTTGCTTTTTACTATCTCATTTCTTTTTGGAAGAATCAGGTGCTTGCTTGGTATATCCTTCTCAGGACGACCCATGAGTTTAGGTTTTGTTAATCTAGCTCCAAAAACTATCTTAACCTTATTTGACATAGGTATCTTTGATAATTTTAGGCAATTAACGTTCCTGTTGTAAAGGAGTGAAATCCCCCAGTCATTGGCGTATTGCCACTGTTGCTGCCTCCCCTTTTATATTTGCTAATATAATAGTTGATACCTGGGCAAATGTCCCAACAGTTTTATCCCTGAGTTCAGAGCAGGTTCTGCTCCATACTTATTCAGTATTTGTCATAATACATCTGGTATTGTGGCTATAGAAGGGATACCATGAGTTCTTGTGTAGATGACAATGAAAACTGTACCCCAAGAGGTATAATACTCTACCTGGGGAACTATCCTCATTGGCAAGCAGATTGTTAGCATTCTGTGTTTTTCTTGAGGGCTTGTGTGTGGAAATGCTGCCTCTAGCTGTGTAATTTTCTGAGCTATCCAGAATGGGATTTGCGCACGTCTAATGGGCATTTTACTCATAACTGTGTGTAGTGTTTGTGGAGTTGTTTTAGTTGTAGATCCCTGAATTTGTCCTGCTTTTGTAGGCCTTGTTGGCTGAAGTGTGAGTGTTCTCATAACAAACTGTGTCAGGATTCTGTAAATTTTTATTATTTCTTTGTGTAGCAGACTGCTACCGGCATTGTGTTAATGTCTCGAAATGGTGCATAAGCCACTAGGACCGGCAAAGTTGCTCCGTCTCTGCAGAATGGACTGAGTCTTACTTTATCTATTGTGTATGGGAGGGCGCCTTTAAACCAGTTTATCTGCTCCTGGTAGGTGAGATGAACTTCAATAACCTTTGGTGTGTCATCTTCAGAATGACATGTATTTGTGCGTGCATCTGCTTGTGGAAATGTAACCCAAGAATAGAATACCTCAGTTCTATATGATTCAGGTGCTCCAATCACAAATGTTACTGTCCCGCCCCAAGCTGTGACTTCGTCGTCTGCTAGCTTTAATGTAAAAACAGTTTTGACATTTTTCTGAAATGTTAATTTCGCCTTCTTGTTCTCTTTCCTCTAGTGGCACAATAAGATCATCATCAGGCATTGTTGAAAACGTTTCAAGGAAACTGAGATAAGCTTTTATGCACAATAGGAACTGTTTGTCCTTCAAGCTTGAATAAACTTACATCCAATACATAGGATCCACCTCCTCAGCTGTGGCAGTTTTTTCCCTCCCATTCCAGACATCTCTGCAATAATGTGAGTAGGGGTCTCTGAGAAAAGCATGACTGAACTACTCAGATGTGACCGTTAAATAAGTACCAAACCAACATTGGCTGTGCCATGTTGTGTAGTCTCTATATACCTATATAGGATCTGCACGCTTAGACAACATAGACTGTGGGATTGGTGTCTAGACTGATTCTAGACACCCCCACCGGGTATGTTCGCCTGTATTCCAGCTAGCTCACAGTGCCACTGTAAACTCCTCTTAGAAAGGAGAGAATAGTTTGTGGCAACTATTGAACATGACAAATCTGTCCAATCAGGGTTCATGGAAACAGTACAGTACTTTTTGCTCAGTCACTCGTTCTCACTCTGTCTCAGAGAGAAACTAGGAAAAAATGGTGGGGACATTTTGCAATAAGTATATATTGAACCAGTGTCATTCTAGTGTGAAATAGGTGTGCTGATACAAATATAAGACAGAAACAGATATAAATGATTGTAAGCACCAACAGAGTAAAAGGATGGTAGCTTTCTACCATAGTGCTAAAACAATTAATATAGGCAGGTATAAAAATATATGACAGTAATAAAGCAAATTCCTATGATGCAACCCTAATTAGATGTACCTTAGTGTACCTATTATGTATGTAGGTGTAGAGCCAAGAATTCCCCTAGGCTAAACCCCATTACCTGAAGTGAGAGACTATGGGACCTGGCAAAGCCATGGGGTATATATATATATATATATATATATATATATATATATATATATATATATATATATATATATATATATATATATATATATATATATATATATATATATATATATATATATATATATCCAAAAGACTGCTTGCAAAGATCCGGTGCAGCAACGAGTTTCCAGCCAGCACCAAGGAAGCAGACACGAGCCCAGGATATGTGCAAAAAGCAAGTAGCGTTTATTTTTTCATCAGTCCGCCATAACGCGTTTCACCACCGGAGTGGCTTGATCACATGATCATATATATATATCCAAAAGGTACCCTCAGTGGATTCTACCTTGCTGTGTCATGTCGGCCAAGGATGACAGAAGGGATGACCCTTACACATAGTTATTATGCAGAAGATGGTGATCCTGCTGTGATTCTGAGAGTCTTCATGCATAATTAATGAGGCTAGATTTCGGGGGAAACCACACAACATCTTATGCAGCGTTTAACTGGGTAAAACGTCAATACCAACACCTGTTATGTAATGTAATGTATAGTAAATGTAGGTGAAAGGTTGGGAGAATACTCAGGCCCATTTTGGGGTATCCTATGAAACATAACACCACCTTTTCTTTTTTGGTACATTCCCAGATTTACCATGATTTACCAGGGGAGGCTTAAAGAGAATTAATATATTTTAAGTACAAATAGAATGTGGAAAAAGCCTCAAAGGATTTTTTTCTGCAGGAATGTCTGCCTTCCTGCACAAAAACAATCCAGCCTGCAAAATAGGCACCCTTGCACAATGGTGCAAGTGTGGCTGCATTGGTGCTAGGTAGCCAAAAGTGCACAAGTGCAAGCAGAGAGCAGGAATGCACCCCATCCTGATAGGTAGGGTGCATGCTTGGGGTCCTGCTGGGCTGCATGAAACAATACATGTGCCAAGGTGTGTCTGCAGCATGAACACCACTGCTGAACAATGCCGGGCCTCATTGCTGTCATCATAGTTGAGCATGTCTGTGTCACAGCACCAATTGTTCTAATATGCTTCTCTGAGTCCAGGGAACACATCTGAAGGTGCGCTATAACTTTCTCAGTCATATCCTTTTTATTCTTGCAGGCACCAGCACCTGTATCCATACCTGACCAGCATCTCTCCTCCTTTTGTTCACCAGAGCTATTTAGAGAGCCTTTTTCTAAGACGATATCCACATCCCCTCCCACACCGGCCTTTCATTTGTTGATCCCATACATTGAAAGATGGTCAGACGACTCTCCCCATTCTGCTGCTGCATTTTTTTCCTCTTTTGGTGGTTGTTCATTTCACAGATTAACAAAGGGTCAAGCAATTGTATTCCCCACCTTGTACTCCACTACTTTTTTCTCAACAGATTGAGTTACTGTTGGTTGGGATGAGTGGAAACCCCACTTCGGCAACAACCACAATCCTTGCCAGAATGAACCACGAAAGGTATAAAATTAACCTTCACTTAATCCTCTGGTAGGTAGCTTGGTATGAGACAGTCAGACTTAACTTAGAGGCAATGTGTGAAGTATTTATGCAACACATACACTGTAATAAAGTGTAAGCACAACACAAGTAAAATCCCAAACCAATTAAGAAACAAATGGTAAATTTTACTGGATGAAATGACACCAAACTTAATTATATACAATCAGTACAACTCCAGTAATGCATTTTTTAAGTTTCAGTAGAAATCTGTGCCTAAAGATCAAGGCAAAACCCGCAGGTTTCTGATCATGTGAGACCGAGGCAACGTCAAAAGTTAAGGCTGACCAAGATGGAGATGGAGTATAAAAAGGCATAAATTGGGCCCAGCCTAGGCTTATGTTTGGACTTGATGAAGGTAGAGTTCCTCGGACAAGACAGCATGCTGTGTTTGAGTAGAAGTCATCATCGTCAGGAATCCACTGGATGAAATCTCAGTGAAGCTGTTGACAACAGTGGGAAAAAGTTCTGAGCAACAAAAGCTGCATTTCTAGGCCAAGCAGGTCATTGTCGTCAATGGGGAGCCGGTCACTGTAGAGCCTGGTGAAGATTTTTACATTTTGACTTTTTGGAAGTCAAAAATCTCCAGCAGCACGAAGCTGCAGGCTGAAGCTGAGGAGCACTCCATGAGGCCAGATGCCCTCACTGAGTGGTCCAGCTGAAAAGTTTTTGCTGCTGTGGAGTAGAACAAACCAGTAGCTACCACACATCCAGACTGACTGGCAATGCACCATGGGCGGATCAGCTGTCAACTAAGTCCTACTCTTCTGTTGCTGCTCCTGGAAGTTTTTGGTGAAAAATGTTCCAAGTCCCAACTTTTAGGGTTAGACAGGACCAGTACCACAAAAATTACTTCTAGCTGGATCTGGAGGGTACTACTTGGGGCAGGGGTAGGATTCACTCCAGCAGAGGCCAGGTTCAGGGTTCAAAGCCTCAGGAGCTTCCTGTGTTCCTGTTGCTCACACAGGAGGTCAGCCATCTAGTTTTATAAGTTTCTCCGCTAGTCATGGGTTCAAGGAGGTGGTCTGGCTCTACTTTAAGCAGCAGGGCAGTCGTCTGGTGGCCAGGCAGTCCTTTCAAAGTCCTCCACAGGTCCAGAAGTGAACTAAAGTGTTGTTCTGAGATACCTTTTGCCAGCCTTTAATGTGGGTGGTTTATGTATACTACCCCACATCACATAAGGTTCTTCCATTCCCCTTTTAATTCTTGAAGAAGTGTAGGGTGACAAAGGCTAGTGTCTGGTCGCTTTGTGTGTGCTGAATGCCAGCCCATTGACGTGATTCAGAATCACATCAAACATTTCCAAGTGCCCTAGGGAACAGCATTGTTTTGCTACTGTGCAACTGTATAAACAATTGTATATGTTAATTATTATTTTTCATGCTGTTTTCTTCTTTTTTTTAATCATCTAGCTGCTCCTGTTGGAAGATCTGCCCTGGAGGCTGACTCCCGGTGGCAGATGGCCGCTCTGCTGCACTTCCAAAAAATGGAGACTATTGTGGTGTAATACAGCTGGCTGGTGCTCCTCAAGGAGGAGGAGAAGAAGGAGACACCTGCCATTGCCTCAGGCTACCAGCCAAAAAAGACCCCAGAAACCACATCATCACCATCACAGGCAGAAAAGGTCACCAGCCACCCAAGCCAATCCACACAACCACTACCACCACAGACAAACCCTCCTAAGACAAATAACTAGGGACCTGGAGGAAATCAAGCAAGACCAGTTGTTTTTTTTGCAGTGAATGGACTTTTGTCCATTTTGTCCATTTGTATAAGGAAGAGATGGGACTTTTTGTGAAAGGTTAAGGGTGATGGCAGTTGAGAGAAGTGCCTTTTTGTTATGTAGGATGAGGGGCAAGCTTGTTGTGGGAAGAGCGGATGGAAGCTATTTTTGTATATAAATAAATGGGTTTGTTTTTTCCAATGTATGTCTTAGCATAAGTAGTTAGTGTAGCATCACAGTTAATTAAACAGGACAAAGTAATCACATAGGCCGACCACAGTAATTTTCCCCTCTAGTTTCTAGTATTTCTGTACCTGAGCTCTCTTGCCATGTATTATTTAAGAACGAGTACAAATAAAAACAAACACAAAATTATCATACATCAGTTAGTAGCTTCCTTCTGGATATGACAGCCCTAAAAAATCTTGCTTATACCACACATTTAACCGGTTTGGAAGTAGTTATAAAAATAAATACGCCAGTCTACATTGCCTAAAATTGAAGGATTTCAATAGGGGCTTAATAAAAATTGTCCTTAGATCGATATAAAATGTACAGAAAAACAGTACATGTATGGTCGATTGTTTTGACGTCTTATCACAAGGACAGTGTATCAAATGACATGACCAATTATTTGTTTTTAGGAAGCTCGTCAAACGGTGAAAGATGTCAAGCCTGAAGAGCTTCAAAACAAACCTGTGATGGGCAATAAGAACACTGATTAAATACGGTTGCATTGAGAAACTAGTCAGAACTATTTGATTATGCTGTAAAGTTGGCTTGACCAGTTCCACCATCAATCTCTCTTCCTCTAGGATGTTTAGACATTCTAACTTTAATGAATTCGTTGTAACATGCTGCAGGATTTCAGGCTTATCATAATATTTGGGATGGCTGATATCAAACATAAAATTCTTCATATTTTTTAGACATGGAATTTTCAGTCCAAGCTTTAACATACCCCGCATGCTCCGTAAGATCTTCCGCTGGATCCCCACTGGAACCAGGAAAATGGTCACCCAGGCCCTCGTCACCAGCCGTCTGGACTACAGGAACGCCCTATATGCTGGGACCACGCCAAACTACAGAAAAGACTCCAGGGCATCCAGAACGCCTCAGCTCGACTCGTCTTGGACATTTCCCGACACAGCCACATCTCCGCCCACCTGAGGAACCTGCACTGGCTCTCCGTCAGCAAAAGGATCACGTTCAGACTCCTCACCCACGCACACAAGATTCTCCACGACTTGGGCCCCGAATACCTCAACAACCGCCTCACGATCTACACGCCAACCCGCCAGCTCCACTCCACCAGCCTCGTCCTCGCCACCGTCCCACGGATCCACAGAACCACCACCGGAGGAAGATCCTTCGCCTACTTGGCGGACAAGACCTGGAACACCCTCCCCCCCCACCTACGACTCACCCAGGACCATCTCTCCTTCAGGAAGCAACTCAAGTCCTGGCTTTTCGAGCAGTAGCAGCCCCCCCCCCCAGCGCCTTGAGACCCTAGCGGTGAGTAGCACGCTTTACAAATACTCTTGATTGATTGATTGAACCACAACAGTTCTGTACAATAGCGCAATTAAAATCCATATGATCTGATGTCCAGAGCTTGTGCCGGAGAAGATCTATCTGGAACTTTATCAGATCTGCTAGATGCGTTGCTCCCAATTTCACGTGGCTCACAAAATTAGAACAGCTGATTGGGAGCCGAAGGAGATTTTAAAGAGCCCAGCTCAGAGCCATACATTGCAATTGACCAACATTTGGCATTGTAAATGTTCATAATTTCTTTAGGGTGTTTTTGGCTCAATGTCCTTGCGAAGTTGCAAAAAACACATGATCAATCTATTGAATTGCACCCTTCTCGAGTTGACTGCATTTCTCCAGTTTCCTTCACCATCAAGTAAAATTCCCACGTACGAAAAAGAGGATGCTTGAGGTAAAATTGCATTTCCTATTAAATTATTAGGCCTCTTAGATATCTTTCGACCTGCTTTCATGACAAAGGTTTTGCTTATATTAATTAGTAACCACAGATTCTCCATAAAATGTACACATTTATCTAAAAGGTTCTGCAATGCCATAGGAGTATGGGCCATGAGCACCGCATCGTCCACATACAGCAGAACTGGTATAGGCCAATGACCAATTTGGGTAGATCGGTACATGTGTCCACAAGGGTGCTAAGCATGCTATTAATACATAGAATAACTAAAAATGGGCAGATCGTTTTCATTCACCTCTTATCCCAAAGTGAATCTTTGCAGTGCTGGTTGAGTACAAATACCTGAGGAAATGAACAATGGTGAGGTCAATACCCATTGAAGTCATGACAGACCAAAGTTTGTCGTGAACGACACAGTCAAATGCGGAGGTCAAATCCACGAACACCAAAAAAACAAATTGCCACCTTTTAGATGTGTTTATTTGCTCACCAATAGATTCAGGTTGATGGCCTGCTCTATAGTCCCAATTCCCTGGCAAAACCCATATTGAAAGTCAGACATAATATTGTTGCTATCTGGCCACTCCTGTAATCTACATTAACATATGTGTCTCACCACTATAACTAGAGAATCCAGCAAAGAGATGGGTCTATAGTGTGCGGGACAATTACTGTCGCCCTATTTGAATATTGGCACAATATGAGATTCAGACCAGGAACTTGGGAATCCAGCCCTCTGGCAAGATCTAAAAACCAAAGTCAAAAGATGGCCCCAAAGTTCGGTGTTGCTTTTAAAAATATCCATCGGGATCCCATCCGGGGCTGGTGCTTTTCCTTCTTTACTTGATCCCAAGGCCCGATTCACCTTTTCCAATGTAAAGTTAAAATCAAAGTGTTTCGGCCGAAATGTAGACCCAAAGGGGACGTCTACCGACACAGACACAACTATTTTGACCATTTTCAGTTGAACCCATACATAGTTTAGCGAAATGAGCTACCCAATCCTCTTCAGTTATTGCAACCTCAATTCTGGGTTTATCGTCATCACTGAAGAAAGGGGAGTTTATGACACACCAGAATGCTGTGGTATTATCTTTAAGGTTTGCCTCATACAGATTTTCCCACGCCTCCTCTCTGTGACCTTGTTTGCAATATTTTAAAGCTAGCCTATAATCCTGCCTGTAATTCGGTACTTCTACGGTGTTCCTAGGTGTCTCCTTCAAGGCTCTCTTTAATTTGTTGTGGGCCTGGGTACAGGCTTGATCAAACCAACCTTGGGTTTTCCCAGTCCCTCTCTTCTGGTTGGTTGTCAGCCCAGCCTTAATTTCCTTGATAATTTGGTTAGAGGCCTCAATGACTGTATTAGCTTCTTCTGACTCATCCAGGCAAAGCTCAAAAGCCCTTCTCTGCTGGCTTATTAATTGTTCTAGAAAACTGGACGGGTCAACCATAGACCAGCGCAGGGTAAAGCCACTCAGCTGGGAACGTTCTATGTTCTCCACAGCTAAACTATGGTGCCCAACGCCTTGCTTAATTAGAAGGCTAGTATCCAATATTAGACGCTGGGGAAAATGATCGCTCATTGCCAGGCTATATATTGAAAACTAAGGGAGAATAGGGCTTAGGGAAGAGTAGGAAATCAAAAATGCTGCCATCAAATGCACAGGATACTTCAACTGGGCTGTCCCCAAATTTGCTGCTAAAACCTAATTCATATTTAAAAAGTAACTCATTAAGTTTCTCTCTGTACCCTGAGTGAAAAAGTGTATACCATTGTCCCCAGTAGGAGAGGTCATGCCACAAACTTTGTTAGCTAGCAATTGGCAAGGTTGGATGTTAAAGACACCCCTCCATATCAAAATGGTGTTATTTGATCACTTAACCATTATGTATTCCAGCTCCTCATCAAGTTGGCTCAAGCTATCCAATATATCTAGTTTGCGTGCATTATTATTAAACTTGATTAAAACCAGGGAAAGGGAAGCTGAGAAGACAACCTGGAAAATGGGATAAAAAGGATTAAAAGAATTTACAGTTACATTAGTGGAGATTAATTTGTTGGATATATATAAGTACGGAGGCCACCCTTCGGCCTACCGTGACTAGATGGAATGGCTGGAGAATGAAAAGTCTTAAAGCCATTGAGATGAATGGGTTCAATGGTCCATGTTTCTTGTAGCAACATGATGTTAAAGCCTATCGTGAAATCTAACAAATCTGGTACATTTTGCTTACTATGGAGCCCTGCTACGTTCCAACATGAGAAGAAGTGTGTAAATTCAGTCGTATAGATTGAGGATCATAAGGATGGTTGATAGAAGAATCCCAATGGTAAGACTGAGATTTGATTTGGATTTAACAATGCTGAACTGAACTTACTAAATAAATCATTAACAACTGCTGGAGATTTAAAGGATGCACCACACAATCACCCTTTAATACTTTGGGACCTTTACCAACCCACCTAATACACCTGGCCATCCTAAAGTCTGCAAAAATCACACCCCCATACCAACTCTAGTGTTTAGCCAGTTAAGTGACTTATTTCTTAACGAGTCCCAGGCTTCTTCGGTAGATGTCCCTTTAGTCTGTACGTTTGCCAGGATGACCACATGGGGAGTATCAGCGGGCGGGAGATCTAATATATCATCCTTAGGCATAAAAGGAGCAGATGGGTATTAGGTGGAATACTGGAAAGGCCCCTTTTATAAGACAGCCTATTTTCTGTTACGTGTTGGGGCTGAACCACTGCCTTTGACGCAGAGCAAGTGGGTGATTTAAAATTCCCTAAGGCAGGCTGTCGTAGTGTGCATGTTACAAAATAATGTCCCCTTTGGACCAATTCTAAGCAAACAGAGATCCTTGTATCTATATCACACACTACTCAATTCAGACTCTTATTCTAAGCAGCAAACATGATGATGTAAGAATAGTCAGAAAATTATAAAAAGTATACAATTTATGATACCATTAAAAATTCACAATAAAAAAGGATAAACAGTATATCCTAACATAATACATGCAGAAAAAAGTCATAAGGTGGGAACAAAAAAACAACACAGTGGTTAAAAAATACAGAGGGATACTGTGGTCTGACTTATGTAAATCATGCCCCAATTTTGTAGAAGTATCTTTGAATTGGAGATGTTGTATTTGTCGAATGATTTTAGTGTATCCCAGTATACAAGAGCATTGACGGGTTTCGGTTTTGGCAATTAGGTATGTCAGCCAACACCTTCATCAGGATAAAATTTACAACATTCCCACAATATCAGGATAGTCTGCAAGAATATAAAATATACAGTATCACACAGTATATCATTACTGACTATTTATTACAACATCAACAGTTTGCCACTCCCTTGAAAAGTCATACATTTAAGCATTCAACATGGTCATCTACACAATTAGTTTAAACCATTCCACATTTGTTATATCAATAGAAAAGTCAAATCAACAGAGTCATATATACTGACTTGAACTGCAGAATAATTTGATAGTACTGTTCGGTTAATAGCCTTGCTTAGTAAACTGAGTTGTAATAGGCTCATACAACTTTGTAAGTGGGAGTATAATGTGTCAAGGAAAGTACAATCCATACAATAAGTCTTCTTAAAAATACGATTGACTTAGGGGTGCAATTACTTCTCTTTTAAAATTCATAGGAGGGTGTTCGATATTTTACCTCGTTGTTATGATGTCAGGCATTTTTAGGTCCTTCCAATATGTACTCTCGAGTTAGGTGAACAAATAATAAACCTTATACTGATGCCACCTATAGGGTTCATACACAAGTTTAGTTGACCGGAAACGATGTAAAGCGCTGCAGTCATACGTATTCACACACTATTAATAAATGCTCACCAAATGGACTTCAGTATAATATCCGACTCTTGGAGCTTTATCAGGGATAATCTTGTCAATATTTTTTCGAGGGCTGAAATTAAATCACAAAGATAAAGTACTCGAGTTCGTAGTCAGAAATAGATAAGCCAGCATTTAACTACTACCAAAATTAGCTTATAGTAAGCATAACCTGCATACTGTTAAGGACACTAAAGGGACTGTCACAAGATTTAGTAAGTCCCGAGAATTAGTCAAGAGAAAGTGTTGTCCCTGAATGAAAACGACTTTATAACACATAAATGCCATAGATGACATGCTTATGAAATTTACATGAACTCCAATGCACGTTGCTACAGAGACCCTCATAGAGTTAAAACGGGCGGTGCCTCAATCGGGACATCAGTGTCTAAAATAATATCTAAAATTTAGTTTTTAGGGTGAGTTTATAAAATAAAAATAAAATAGGGGCAACGTGATATTTTATGCAGAGGGTAGTATGAGGGAAAGCAGTACTACGGAAATACGGTTAGTAAGCATCATACCTTGATCTAATCGTAGTTGCACTTAAACAAACGTTGCAAACAATGGCCTTTCTGTTCCGATAAGGTTTTCCTCCCAAAATGCAAGACCGCCAGCTGAGGAAAACTGAGGAGACGGCCATGATAAAACAGCTGTTAGTAGCATAGCATTGGGCTATTTACTAAAGTAAACAGATTGAACCTCTCAAGTCTTTGGAGTGAGGAGAAGGTTCCTTCAGAAGAACCAATGGGGCAAACATTATGAAAAAAGGTGCACAGTACCTATCAATAAACTTCAACACAAATTTCTGTAATTAAGTCTTCACACTATGACCCCCCTTACACGCTTGAGTATGAGGGGTGAGTTGCGCAACTGTGTTCAATTTGGTCACCAACTACCATCTGTAACAGTTGCCATACAAAGTGTGAGATCTGTTGATGGTGGAAATAAACTCTCCTCAACCGATCACACAACCTTGGGAAAGATTGGGAAAAGACCACATTTTACGCTCAAGAATTTGCTACCAGCCCCAATCCTTCAAAACTGATCTTCAAGGTACTGAAGGACCTTATGAAAAACAGATCTACCTCAGAGGTGATTTGCACAGACTCCCACTGTGATAAACTGGCCTCCTTTTTTGTGGAGAAAGTGAAAAAAATCTACCAAGGTTTTGACACACTCCACCAGAATCGTGAGGTTATTGTCCCTGATACGATGGGATATGAGACCCTGGCTATGTTACCTGAACTGACTATTGAGACCTTTGACAGGCTCAGCCTCAGGGTCAAGTCAGGTTCGCCCTCGGACCCGTTAAAGCCAGCCTTTATCAACACTCTTTCCCCGCTGTGCCGTGACCCCATATTGAATCTTATCAATATGTCATTGTCCAACGGAACGGTACCCACGGCATGGAAACAGGCAGTGGTCACTCCTATACTAAAAAAAGCCAACTCTGACCCCCGGTTGCCAGAAAATTATCGACCCATATCCCTGTTGCCTTGGATTGCTAAAGTGACAGAAGCCCATGTCAACTCTGTTCTGTCTGAGCATCTGGCTCGCAACCAGATATTGGATCCCAGTCAGAACGGCTTCCGGTCGGGACACAGTACCGAGACGGCATTACTCTACATCACGGAACATCTTCGCCAGGTACTGGACTCAGGTCGTACAGCAGCGCTTTTACTATTAGATTTAAGCGCTGCCTTCGATACTGTGTCCCACCAGATACTGATCCAACGCTTACAGGAGGCGGGAGTGACTGATATCGCTATCCAGTGGTTTCGGTCCTTTCTTTCGGATCGTTCCTTTAAAGTGGCTATACCACCTGGCCAATCCGCCACCTATCCCCTGGAGCTGGGGGTACCACAGGGATCCTCGTTGAGCCCTACAATGTTCAACCTCTATGTGAAACCGTTGGCTGGTGTCGTCAAACAGTGGGGTCTTACGATGGCCTCATACGCGGACGACACACAGCTAGCGGTGACACTTAGTGGAGACCCTGAGGTGGAGGCCCCCAGATTCCGAGCGGGTCTTGTGGCAGTAGCAAGCTGGCTTCGCACCAACTGCCTTCAGTTGAATGCCACCAAAACGGAGGTGTTGGTACTAGGGAAGCACGCTGAGCTATGGGGTAACCAATGGTGGCCATCAGAGTTGGGTGTCACTCCTATTCCAGCTTCTGGAGTGAGAAATTTAGGCATTTGGTTGGACTCCACGCTCACCTTCAGAGACCACACCAAGAAGGTGGCTGCCACGTGCTATGGCATTCTGCGGGGAACAAGGCCGGTTTTAAAGTATTTTGATCCCCCTACCAGACAGCTTGTGGTCCAGGCCTCAATACTATCTCGGCTGGACTACGGCAGCTCGCTGATGTTAGGGGTGAATCAAGCGGAGGCCTCTAGGCTCCAAAGGGTACAAAATGCCGCGGCACGGGCCATTGTGGGCCTGCCCAGACATTGCTCAGTGTCTGGAACAATCACAGCCTTACATTGGCTCCCGGTCAGACAGCGAATTAAGTTTAAAGCGCTGTGCCTGGCCTTTAAAATTTTGAAATTTTCTTCGCCGCTGGCACTTGCCAACCTACTCACGCCCTATACTCCTACAAGATCCTTGAGATCGGAGGGGCTTCACCTGGCTGCTTGTCCACGCTTTAAACTGAGCAGAATGGGTGGCCGCTCCTTTAGGGTGCTTGCGGCAGGTTTATGGAATTCGCTCCCGGTACACATCCGAGCTCTTGAAGACTTGCTCGCCTTCAGGCAGGCGATTAAAACTTTCCTGTTTCCCGTGTCTGGTTAATTTCCCTTTTTTTTGTGTGTTATGTTATAGTGTCTGTCAAAGCGCCAGGACGCCCCTTTGCTGGGGCAGCTGTGCGCTATAAAAATATAAATAACATAACATAACATAACATAAAATAACGTATCATGAATGGATGGGTAGGGGGAATTTGGGAAAGGTAATAGACAAACACATCATTCATCAAGTCCATGAGTACATCACATCTGTTGTGGAAGGAGATGATGGTTCAGTTACTAAATAAAAGCAGTCCTTCAAAGCCCAAACTCCCAAGTTGTCTACTCTAATCTTTACCTAGGCTTGAAATATGTAAAATAGCGAGGACCCGAAGAGCTAAAAAAAAGTTACAAATAGAAAAAGAAAAATTACACCTATAAAAATGGATGGTAAAGCTCTATCCTCCTGATATTTTCCATCTTGAGTGCAAGGCTGAACCGAAGTGCAGGAGTGCCATGCAACTTTCTGTGGAAGGCAACAATAAAATGTCAATATTGGAGAGCTAAGATGAGCATCATGGTGCATGAGGAATAAGAGGATAAAGCATAGGCTGGTGTATTGGTGTGTCGTTAACTAAGAAGTGAGATGAACCAATCTCCAATCCAATCCAAATTAACTTTATTCGGTTACACAAAGGCAGCCATGAAAGTTAACAATTTACAATACATAGAATGATTCAGACATATTAAAAAACAGCATAGAAAATGAACCAATTTCATACCATCAATCCCAGTCAACTAGCTGCATGTACCTGGCTTATCACTGTAACTATACGAACATGTATCTGTGTCCATCAGGCGTCCAGTCAACCACATCACAACAACCTAATTAGAGTTTGTCATTTGAGTAGTACCATGCATTTTCCTACTCAATGCACCTCTCTAATGTCCATAGGGATAGGCTTCCTTGAATCTGCTTGTTTCTCATTGTAGTAGATAGGCAATGGTCTTTCTGTTTTCAGTTCTTAAGATTTAACCCAAAAGAGATTGACCTATAGTGCATTCTGCAGCACACATAGAAAGAGGAAAACACCTCTTGTGTTTGTTTTTGTGCAGGATGGTGGACTTTCCTGCACAAATACAATCATCCTGCAGTGCAGGCATCCTTGTGCCATGGTGCAAGGGGGCCCTTGTTGGCGCATGGCAGCCAATTGTGCACCAGTGTAGGGGAGAGCTCAGGAATATTTCACAATGTGGTAAATATGATTCAACCCTTTGCTTTTCAGCAAACGCAGCGAGACGCAGCTAAATGGCTTGCTGCACTGCGCTTCATTGCTTCATTGTAAATATGGCCCTATATTTTTTGTGCTCTCTTTCAGTCCTCTATTTTACCTGGGCTCATGTATTCTTAGAGTCCTGATGAGGATCCTTCTATCTTTCTAAAGGCTCAAATTATTGTCAACTACTTCTACAGACCCAATTTGATTGCACACAAGGATAAAATGTGCCATGTTGTTCTCACTTGATGCACACTTTTGATCTCCTATTTTCAAAATGTATCACTTGTATGAGAGCACCGACCAGGTTTCTCATCACACAACCACTGCGTCATCACATTGTTATTAATTTTTGTAATATACAGTTAAATAAATTGATAATTTGATTCATTTGCAGAATTATTGTGATATGTATAGTCCAGGGACCACTTTTCTTTACATTCTGCCAAGACTGACACTTTAATGTTTGGTCCCAGAATCCAATCCCTAGGACCCAAAAGGGACAACATATCAATTGGAGGTTGTGAGGCACACCCCTCACTGCCTCAGATGTGCTGTCCATGAGTCAGGGAAAAACATGAGCATTCCCCGCCCACTGGAGGACAGCACAGGTGGAGGAGTGAGCGGCAAAGCACAGATGCCAGCTTCAGCTAAGTGCTGGGTGTGAGTGGGGCCTTGGGAGCTTTGGGACTTCACTTTGACCCCAAATGGGTCCTCTTGCACATCGAAGCCCAGGGTGGGACTGAGAAATGCATATTAGAAAAATACCACTAAAACGGATAGAAAAAATGCCCATGACGCAATGCCTTAAAAAATAAGCTGCACATTATTTCTTCATTGCTGCAGCGAGGGAGCACCCAATTATGCCTCAAGAGAGGCCACTCTCCAGATTGTTTTCCATTGTGGTGCCCCAAAGAGTGACAGGGGTGCCACAAAGGGATGTTTAACATGTTGTGGAGGGCTGCAGGAGGTGCAACAGCATCCCCGAGCAAGTACATACATATAATTCACCATAAGTCTCCCAGGTCATAAAATGCAAGACTTGTGAAGACTGTTTACTATCATTTGAAAATTTCTGGAACTGATACATGGTTATCTTCACCTCAGTGCTGCAAGGACCCCTAGTGGTTGGTCTTGTGGCTGCACTTTGTGGCATGAATTTCTTAATGAATGACACATGTTTGCGATGTGGGCACCCCCAAACAAAACCAATATGCCGGCTTTATGTAAAATGACTCCCCCTTGTAGTATGATGGTGCATCTTGTGTACATGGGGGATATTGAGATTATGGGGGTCATTGTGACACACTAGAGGGTGATTTCAGAATGCCACCAAAGTTTTTTCAACTACCTTATGTGTGTGTTTGTAAATTAATATTTAGTATTTAGCAGTGTGTGTATAATAAATGTAGGTTTCCATTTTCATATAAAAACGCTGACTACAATCATTTCTTGCATGCTGTTGTTGTATGCCAATTGAGAACGATTATTAGCCTGAACGACCTCCCTTGAGTATGCCTTGGACTGCTTTGCTTTGCTACCCTGAGAGACTCAAGTGCTACAATGAAGTATTTGGCTCCCAGGAAGGGGAAATTGTGGACCTATTACTTGCACAGGTCTCACATCCTTCACAACTAATAACCCAATATCTCACATTCCCCTTATTAAAACAGACATTTCCTCCCATTGACCCTACCAGCAGCACCTCTTTAAAACATTAAGTTAATATATAAAGTACGTTTTCAAATATTCAGTAGAGTTTTAAATAATAGACAAGATTGTGTTCTTCTACAGCACTTAGAAGCTTAGCAAATGATGATTCTCAAATGGCTACTCTATCTTTTTGGGGAATGAAAGCAGTTAAAATGATGATATTCGTTCTTTCAATTGTCAAGGATTGTTTGAATATAGGGTTAATATAACTTCAAACTATGGTGTACTCATTTCCAATGTAACATTTGCTTTAAAAGACAGACGGGAACATATTTTGTTTGTGGACAATCAAACTGCTGAGGCTTAACCAGCAGGCTCCAATCCACCACATTTTGCCTTTGATGCTTCTGTAGTGGAAAATGGGTAAAACTGTTTGATACATCAGGCCCTATACCAGCTTTTAAAGCAAATGTTGTATCACGGTCAAGTTAGATTGCTTCACACTCTGCCAATTCTTCTAAAACTTTAGGTCAGGCCATGCCATGTATTTTGATGCCATTTTTCAGCCATCTTTACATTTGTTTTCCCAATCTACTATTCCCATGTCTTTACTTTCACCCCAAACTATTCTGTATTTGCCTTTGAGCTGTCTACTTTCACTCTTGATATTTTAATGTGTTTTTTTGTAGATTTCGGCATCATATACAAGAAATACAACAAAATAATGCTGAATAGTGCTGCATACAATGAGATGAAGTACATTATTAGTGCAGTATAGTGACCACAAGTACAGACGTTCCAGTCATACAATATTGTGAAACTCATCTCCTGTTCAACAGGACCCTCTAAGACACATCTGGGACTTTCAGCAGGTAGGCAGTAAAGTGGCCCCAAATGTCCTTGGGCTTTGAGGGCATTGGTAATTCTTCTGCATAGAGTTCCAATTGTTCCCTGCAGTACACCATAGCTGATAGCCACTGCTGTATAGTTGTTGCAGCACATTTGGCCCATTGCATACCCAGTCTCCTTTTTGCCAGTAACAGAGCTACTGCCACATGTTCAGGATTGGATGGTTGGAAGTCTTTGATTCATCTAAGCTGGCACACCTGGCAGGTTGCACCCCACCAGCTCCACCACCATACCTGCCAGGGCTCCCATAACATTTGCCCAAATTTGCTGGATGGGAGAGCATAACCAAGCTGGATGCACAAAATCTACCTCTGGTCCTCTGCATCGCAAAAAGTTCACATCCCCCTCAGGCCCTACTTAAAAAATTTGACAGGTGTATAATACATTTTCTGTAGATACTTAAAGCAAATAATGCACAAATTACAATTGGGCGTGAGCATGCCCATCAGTGTGCAAAAAAGAACCAGTCCACCAGTTCTAATGGCAAATCAAGTATTCCATTATACTTGATTCCATTCCTTCTCTCAAGTGCTGGGTCCATTTTCTAAAGTATTGACTCTTATCCTTTTGCTTCACTTTCAGACCAGTGATATGACATCCAGCCATGGGCCATGACGTCCTAGTCACACCCACAGTCTGAGACAGAAAAGACCTATGAGCAGGTACTCAGCAGGACCCGGAACATCATCAAAAGAACCTTTGGACAGCTCAAGGCCAGGTTCCACTGCCTTTATTTTTCGGGGGTATATTGCTCTAATCCCCCTTCAGTGGTCTGAAAGATCATCTTGGTGTGTGCAATACTGCCCAACATTTGTGTGTAGACAAATGTCCCCATGGATGGTGACCTACAACATCAGGACCCAATGGAGGATGATGATGAAGGGGAGGATGCCAATGCGTGAGGCATCCAGAATACAGCTGCAGGCAATCGCAGACATGCACACATTGTGCAATGCTGTTTTACATGAAACACTTGTTTGTGAATGAACCATGAAACAACATAATGAAAGATACAACATGATAATACATATTTGAAACTATTACTTGTCATCAGTGATGTCACTGACCATGTCATGAATGATGGAATATGTGACATCATCAGCAGTGGATTGCTGGCGTGTGAGTTATAGTTAGTATAACTAACTATAATGGGGGAATTGCAATGGTTTTGTATGAGTGAAATGTCCAACTAACTATAACACCCCTGAAACCTGTGGTTTTTTTCAGTGAATTTCTGAGGTTTTTTAAATGCTAATTCCTAACTATAACATGTCTGAAACCTAGGGTATTTTCAGTGAATTTCAAAGGTTTTGTAAATGCTAATTCCTAAGTATAACATGTCTGAAACCTATGGTTTTTCAAATGAATTTTAAAGATTTTGTAAATGACAATTTTTAAATATACTTATTCTTAAATTTATTTTTTTGATACTAATTTAAAGTTTTTTTAAAACTATTTATTTTGAGATATTTTATTTTTTAAATTACATTACATTGTGTGGCCCCCCTTCCTTTTACTTTTTTTGGGTCCTGGGGACCTCATCCCTAGAGCCTGACCAGCAAATCTATATGTATTCTTTTTTTTTTATAGGAAGGGGATTCCTATACCAAAAAATACAAGTTACTTGTAAGTATGCTTAGAACTACTTTTCAGGCTCAGTGTTGGGCTAAAAGATGCAGCACTGGGTTCTCTCCTGATAACAGGTGAGTAAATTGAACTTCGTTGTTCGGATGATTTTAGGTGAATATTTTAAAGTTCCAAAACTCCACACTTAAGCGCCGATTCCGATCCGGTAAAAAGCGCTCCGAATTGCTGTACGGAGCGTTTTCCCCCATACGAATCATACCTGAAGGCGTCCCCGTACGAATGTGCAAGAACGATCACAACCTAATGCGTCACTCCATACGCCACGTAAAAAACGCCGTACAAATCGAAAGTCCATATGAATAGCAGTCGGCTGACGCTCGACGCTACGTCCGAACGTAAATAGACCGCGTCTCCCGAACCACAAAATACGATCCGTGTTCTACACACTCCGTACAGCTCTTTTCCTACGAGAGCTCAAAACTACCGTAAAACCATACTCCGGCACGACCCGCACCCCGGTACGCGACAAGCAGGACATGGACGCCATCGTCCGTGTAATCCCTATCCTGTACGCCCACCATCTCGTACTGAGAAACCGACGACGGCGCAGAAGGTGAGTACAATGAAGTTCTACATACCTGTACATCTTGCAATACGCACATCTCCATTTCATGATGGTAATGTCTGGCCATGTTGCACCACACACTCCCGCACATCACCAGTGAAATACAGTGACCGGATGCACCTATGTCATCGACCAAGGGGTACGACAGGTCACCGCACTACACCAGTGCAATACGGAGACCGCCCGCACCTACGTCATCGACCACGGGGTACGGTACGTCACCGCACTACACCAGTGCAATACGCCGCACCTACGTCATCGTCCACGGGGTACGGCAGGTCACCGCACTACATCAGTGCAATACGGAGACCGGCCGTACCTACGTCATCGACCACGGGGTACAGCAGGTCACCGCACTACACCAGTGCAATACGGAGACCGGCCGTACCTACGTCATCAACCACGGTGTACGGTACGTCACCGCAGTACACCAGTGCAATACGCCGCACCTACGTCATCGACTACGGGGTACGGCAGGTCACCGCACTACACCTGTGGAATACGGAGACCGGCCGTACCTACGTCATCGACCACGGGGTACGGTACGTCACCGCACTACACCAGTGCAATACGCCGCACCTACGTCATCGTCTACAGGGTACGGCAGGTCACCGCACTACACCAGTGCAATACGGAGACCGGCCGTACCTACGTCATCGACCACGGGGTACGGCAGGTCACCGCACTACACCAGTGCAATACGGAGACCGGCTGTACCTACGTCATCGACCACGGTGTACCGTACGTCACCGCAGTACACCAGTGCAATACGCTGCACCTACGTCATCGACCACGGGGTACGGCAGGTCACCGCACTACACCAGTGCAATACGGAGACCGGCCGTACCTACGTCATCGACCACGGGGTACGGTATGTCACCGCAGTACACCAGTGCAATAGATGTGTGGCACATACGCCTGCCATGTGATTGTAAGTGTAAGTGGTGAGCAGAACACCCACCAGTGCCCAGCATCAGAGTGTGTGGCTAACACCCCCCCCACCAGTGCCCACCATTGCCCAGCATCAGAGTGTGTGTGGCTAACACCCCCCACCAGTGCCCACCAGTGCCCAGCATCAGAGTGTGTGGCTAACACCCCCCCACCAGTGCCCACCAGTGCCCAGGATCAGAGTGTGTGCCTAACACCACCCCACCAGTGCCCACCAGTGCCCAGCATCAGAGTGTGTGGCTAACACCCCCCACCAGTGCCCACCATTGCCCAGCATCAGAGTGTGTGGCTAACACCCCCCCACCAGTGCCCAGCATCAGAGTGTGTGGCTAACATCCCCCCCACCAGTGCCCACCATTGCCCAGCATCAGAGTGTGTGTGGCTAACACCCCCCACCAGTGCCCACCAGTGCCCACCAGTGCCCAGCATCAGAGTGTGTGGCTAACACCCCCCCCACCAGTGCCCACCAGTGCCCAGCATCAGAGTGTGTGGCTACCACCCCCTCCCCACCAGTGCCCACCAGTGGCCACCAGTGCCCAGCATCAGAGTGTGTGCCTATCACCCCCCCCACCAGTGCCCAGCATCAGAGTGTGTGGCTAACACCCCCCCAGTGCCCACCAGTGCCCAGCATCAGAGTGTGCGGCTAACACCCCCCCACCAGTGCCCACCATTGCCCAGCATCAGAGTGTGTGGCTAACACCCCCCCACCAGTGCCCACTAGTGCCCACCAGTGCCCAGCATCAGAGTGTGTGGCTAACACCCCCCTCACCAGTGCCCACTAGTGCCCACCAGTGCCCAGCATCAGAGTGTGTGGCTAACACCCCCCACCAGTGCCCACCAGTGCCCACCAGTGCCCAGCATCAGAGTGTGTGCCTAACACCCCCCCACCAGTGCCCACCAGTGTCCAGCATCAGAGTGTGTGCCTAACACCCCCCCACCAGTGCCCACCAGTGCCCAGCATCAGAGTGTGTGCCTAACACCCCCCACCAGTGCCCACCAGTGCCCAGCATCAGAGTGTGTGGCTAACACCCCCCCCCACCAGTGCCCACCATTGCCCAGCATCAGAGTGTGTGTGGCTAACACCCCCCCCACCACTGCCCACCAGTGCCCACCTGTGCCCAGAATCAGAGTGTGTGCCTAACACCCCCCCCACCAGTGCCCCCCATTGCCCAGCATCAGAGTGTGTGGCTAACACCACCCACCAGTGCCCACCAGTGCCCACCATTGCCCAGCATCAGAGTGTGTGTGGCTAACACCCCCCCACCAGTGCCCACCAGTGCCCAGCATCGGAGTGTGTGGCTAACACCCCCCCCCACCAGTGCCCACCAGTGCCCAGCATCAGAGTGTGTGCCTAACACCCCACCACCAGTGCCCACCAGTGCCCACCAGTGCCCAGCATCGGAGTGTGTGGCTAACACCCCCCCCCACCAGTGCCCACCAGTGCCCAGCATTAGAGTGTGTGGCTAACACCCCCCCTCCAGTGCCCACCATTGCCCAGCATCAGAGTGTGTGTGGCTAACACCCCCCACCAGTGCCCACGAGTGCCCAGCATCAGAGTGTGTGCCTAACACCCCCCCACCAGTGCCCACCAGTCCCCACCAGTGCCCAGCATCAGAGTGTGTGCCTAACACCCCCCCACCAGTGCCCACCAGTGCCCAGCATCAGAGTGTGTGGCTAACACCCCCCCCCACTAGTGCCCACCAGTGCCCAGCATCAGAGTGTGTGTGGCTAACATCCCCCCCATGCCCAGCTGTTACACAAAAACACATACCATTGTGAACCGCATTACCATCTGGAGATTGACACATATGAACATACCTAAATTACAACTTGACACCAGCTACCAGGCACACAGCAGTCACAGACATTATCACACAAAGTCAACTTCAGAAAATAACAAGAATTGCTTTATTCAGCTGTTCCAAAAAAGAAACGCAAATAAGAGTCCCTGCTCATTAAAGGCCAATGTCCAGTCCAAAAAAGTCTGAGCAACAGTTTGTACCTCCATGGGTGTGGGCACACCCAAACTTGCCTGCACATGGCGTTTAATCCGCAGTGGAAACGATGTGGCCACCATCTGTGGAATCCTCCGGCACCGCATGGACAGGAGAGGGAAGGACAGGCGGAGTGGGTGCAGGTGTAGTGGATTCAGCCACACTGGCTGGTGTATTGCCAAAAGTAGCTTCAAAAACCTGGCTGCACACCTCAGCCAGTGCGGAAAAACTACCACCTGAACCCGGGGACACATTGGGGGTGGAGGTAGAGGGCTGTGAGTCTGTACTCCTGGGTGTGTGGATGCGTGTGTGCGTTGTGTCCCTTCTCCCTGTGGGTGTGCCTACATCCCCTTGAGATTGGGTGCGTGGAGCTTTGAGCTTTTTCTGACGTGTGGGTGTGCTGGGTGTGTGTGACCTGTGGCGTCTGCATGTATGTTGTGTAGATATGGGAGAGGCAGAGGTGGATGGGTCTGAAGGATGGGGGGAGACAGATGCTGCTGGGTGTACATTGCTGTCGTCAGTGTTGACTCTATGGCAGCCACACTCCGACGTAGATCAGACATGGCCGATGACATGCCCTCCATGAACGACACCAACTGTGTAATCAGTTGTGTATGTCCATGGAGGACAGTCAGTATGGATGTCTGACCTACTGCAATCTGCCGGAGTAGGTCCACAGTCTCAGCACTGAGGGCAGCAGGGGACACAGGGGCAGGGGCTGCGGTGCCGGGAACAAAGGAGACACGGGTGCTAGCACGGACCCTAGGGACACTAACGACTGGGAGGGTGGAGATGGTACTGGAGGAGGGAACGCCAGCCAAAGATGATGGAGAGACCATTGCTGCATATTCCCCCTCCTCCTGAGAGTCTGATTTGGAGTCGTCTGTGTAGAGATGACTAATGTGGAATGTTAATGGTTGCCTAGCAGCTTAGAATGTTATCTCTTGAGAGATGAAACTGAGCTGTGAAGCAGGCTGTGGATGAGCTGGAGGTTCCTGTACCTACTCTTCAATAAAGACTACAATTTTAATATTTTCTTGGACTCATCTTTACATTGGCGACGAGGATGGGATCCGAACTCACGCGTGCAATTGATGATTTTTGTGAAGATGTTTGTGAATTTATCCCCTCTATTGATAATGTCAAGGGTTTTCAACTTAATGTTGGTGCTGAGGTTGAAATTAACAATATTGATTTGTCAGGTATTCCTAGGGAGAGCACTGACAAGCTGGATAAGCCTCATTATGTTATCAAGTTTGATACTGTGGGGGTAAACATGTTAATTGATTCTGGAAGTTTATATACCTTGATGTCAAAGGAAATGTACATTAAGTCATGGGGAGTATCTGCTCATATACATAACTGGGATCCATCAGATATCAGAGCTGTAGGCTATGGGGGAAAGAACATTGACATTTTGGGTTTAAAATGGATGGTAATTGAATTTGATAACAAGAAACTCTATGGTAGAGTGTACCTAACTGAACAAGGTTCAAATTTATTGGGATGGCGTCACCAGAGAGATTTAGGTATAGTTTTAAATCCTAATGCCACTGTTCCAGTTCAGTCTATATGCTTAGTAAATAGTGAGGGTTATGATTCCTTAATTATGGGAAAGTACTCTGATGTCTTTTGTGATGAATTGGGAAAGTTGAGAAATTTTTCTCATAAAATTATTCTCAAAAGTAATGCTACTCCCGTAGTTCACAAAGTTAGATCTGTTCCCCATCTCATGAAAGGTCCTTTAAAAGTTGAACTTGATAGGTTACTGAATTTGGGGATAATTGAGCCTATTGAGGCTTCTGAGTGGCTTGCGCCCATTGTCGTCGCACCCAAGGATGGGGGAAAGAAGATTCGTTTATGTATTGATCTTCGCGATCTAAACAAGAACATTTGGGTTGATCGCCAACCTCTACCAAACATTTAAGAGATGTTGACGGCAATGGGCGGGGGGTGTGTTTTTAGCGTCATTGATATGTCGTCAGCATATCACCAGATTGATCTCGATGAAGAATCTAGACATTTGACATCATTTGTAACACCGCTGGGTGCTTTTCGTTACTGTAGGATGCCATTTGGACTAGCTTCGGCCTCAGCGGTGTTCCAAAGGGTCATGGGAAAAGTTCTTCATGGTATAAATGATGTACTTTGCTTCCAAGATGATGTGTTAATTGTCGGCAAAGATTTTGATCATCATGATCAAGTGATGGAAAGTGTCTTGTGTAGAATGAGAGAACATGGGTTGACTATTCAGAAGGAGAAATGTCAGTTAAGGAAGGATGTAGTTAATTACCTTGGCCACGAAATTTCCAAGGAAGGAATCAGACCAAAGAAAAGTATTGTCTCTGCCATTAGAGATGCTCCTGTTCCTTCTACTAAAGATCAGTTGAGGAGTTTTCTCGGTTTAGCGGAGTATTGCTCCAAGTTTGTGAGAAATGTTACTAATATTGTGGAACCATTGCGGATATTAATGAAAAGTGGTGTTGAGTTTGTATGGAGTGATGCTTGTGGAAAAGCATTCCAAGATGTTAAAGATGGAATATTGTCTGCACCCAGCCTTGGACACTTTGATGTTAGAGCAAAAACTTTTATCACCACTGATGCGAGCGCTATAGGTATTGGTGCAGTTTTAACGCAAGTAAGTAATGGAGAAGAAAGAATTATTGGGTTTGCATCTAGAAGACTACAGGGTGCTGAGAGGTCATATTCAGTGATAGAAAAAGAGGCCTTGGGATGTTGTTGGGGCATTAAACATTTCAAATACTTTGTATGGGGTTTACCATTTAGACTTCGTACTGATCACAAACCTTTAGTTCATTTGTTTAAGGGGGGCAAAGGTTTAGAAGGGAGTGTTACTCCGAGGATATCAAGGTGGATTTTATCAGTTTTAGAGTACAATTTTGAAGTGGAATACATGAAGGGATTGAAGAATATAGTAGCGGATTGCTTGTCGAGAATACCTGTTGTTGTGAGTGATATTGAGTCTGAAGTTGATGTTGAGGAAGTGAGATATACTGAAGAACAAGCTTTTGGGTTGGAGCAATGGGATGCTGCAATGTTGGAAGATGAAGTATTGGAGAGAGTTATGTTTTCTATTTCTAATGGATGGGATGCGCAATTGTGCAATGATTTACGGTTTAAAGGTTTCATTAATGTTGCAGAAGAGTTAAGTGTAAGAGAAGGGAAACTGTGGAGGAGAGACAAATTAGTACCACCGAAGAATCTTAGATCTAAAATTCTCATCATGGCACACGAAGGTCATTTGGGGAGAAATATGACTAAGCGACGTGTACGTCAGTCATTCTGGTGGCCTAGTTTAGATAATGAGGTTGAAGCAGTTGTCAAAGATTGTTATGCTTGTGCTGCTAGTGACAAGACCAAAGTTTTACGCCAACCTCCTATTTCTTCTGTGAAATTTCCTGAGCGTCCTTGGGAAAGGTTGGCTTTAGATTTCATTGGTCCTATTTCCAAGTTGGGAACAAATTGCAAATTCTTAATGGTTTTGGTGGATTATCACTCCAAGTGGTTTGTGGTTGAGACATCTGAGAGTATTACAACTGAAAAAGTAATTAAGTTTCTTGAGAAGGTTTTCTTGAATGAGGGGATTCCAAAGGTCTTGGTGTCAGACAATGGTCCGCAATTAATTTCTAGGAAAAAAGTGGAGTTCCTGTGTGGGAAAGGGATTAAACATGAGAGAGTTGCTTTATTTAGGCCACAAGCCAATGGCTTAGTTGAGAGGATTAATCGCCTGATCTTGGACAATATACAACTTTCTTTGTGCAATGGTTTGTCCTGGTCTGAAGAATTGAAGAAGCTGATGTGGTCTTATAGGGTAACACCACATTCCATGATTGGAGTGTCACCTTTCATTTCTCTTAAAGGAAGGGAACCAGGTTTGAAAGAAGTACCAGGGTGGTTGAAAGACAGGGAATGTGTATGGGTGAATCGTGATGAGGTTGGAGATCAAGTGCTTAACAAACAAATCATTGCTGCCAAACATTATGATCACTTAAAAGGTGTCAAATTTCCTAACATAAAATCTGGTGATTGGGTTGTAGTGAGACGTGGAGGTTTTATTGTCAAGGGTGATAGCAAGTTCTCTAAACCTGTTCAGATGAAGGAAGTGAAGAAGAATGTGGTGATTCTGTGTGATGGGACTACTTGGAGTTTGGGAAATGTATCTAAGTGTTTTTCTCCTTGTAGTTAAATTGATTTTCACTCATCTTTCTGTTCTTTATAATAGTTTCCTTCAAGTTTTTGTTGTGGGATATATAAGGGGGAAGGTGTGTAGAGATGACTAATGTGGAATGTTAATGGTTGCCTAGCAGCTTAGAATGTTATCTCTTGAGAGATGAAACTGAGCTGTGAAGCAGGCTGTGGATGAGCTGGAGGTTCCTGTACCTACTCTTCAATAAAGACTACAATTTTTATATTTTCTTGGACTCATCTTTACAGTCGGCATGGTAAGATGTGTCAGTCACATGTCGTCCGGCCTGCAGACTCTCATCACCCTCCGTGCCACTGCTTCCCTCTGACTCCTCAAAGCAGGTGGCACTGTCGGTGTGTCCCTCTTCCTGGTCCGCGCCTGTGTCCCCTCCAGATTCAGATGATGATGCTGTGGCCAAGGAGAAGAATAAAAACATATCAGTCACCTGTACACATCAGACATGTGAGCTACAATTTATTAGGCTTCATTTCTGAACATGGCATGCATCATGAGTCACATGAGACTGAACACTGCACAATGATAAGTCTAGTTGTGGCCAATTGCGAGAGACACTACGCATAATGTATAGTAGGATACAAGCAACAGTGAAGGGAAAAATCTATCATGAGCGACACAATGATGATTGACTGCCTGACAACAGGATAGCTGATGAAGCATCACAGCTCATTTACATACCCTGCCACCCAAACCCAGACCTGCACATGTTGAATTTCCTTACACCTTGTGCCACATGGGAAACGTCCTTCCTGAACTGATATGTGATGCCATCCTGGGACCTGAACCAAGTGTAACATCACCTCACACTGGCATCACAGCTGTTGACACTCCAAGCCTCATTGTGTGACTGACCATCAATGGTAATCACAAACAACATTCGACTTATTTGGCAACTATGCACATACGCACTGCCCAGTGTGAGTATGCATAAGCCCAAAATATTGCACATGTACATTGTGCACCTGTAGCCAACACATGACTATTTGAAAGAGTACCATGGACAAAGGCCACTGAGGCTGACTCGTGCAGAAGACACATGTTTAGACTCAAGATCAGTGCCTAAATAGGAAGAACGGCAGACACAGTGCACATGTGGTGCCACATGTAAGGTTCCAACAGGTGTCACAGACCCCCCTCCAACATGATGATGTGCAAAGGAAGATGCATACAGAGACATTGCACCATAGGAGTACATGTGAAAAACAAACATCATCCAAAGTGCAGGTCAAATGTGGATTAGGGCAAGGCATGTAAAGAAGCAGCTGCAGAAACTGGGACATTCTGATGCCAATGAATGGAGTGCCTGTCTGACCACAACACTCAAACTATGGGAGTGTAACCATGCCTTGGAGCACTGCAGGGAGCATGTGACACACATCACAACAAACAGACATAAACCTACCCACTACTTGCTGCTGTCCCTCCTGCAACTGCCTATGGAGGTCTGGGAACACCACTTCCAGGACCTGGAGCATGATGGGGTGAGGTGGCGAGTGCCGCCATGCCGGCGTGGAGCTTCCAGCTTTAGCTGTACTCTGGCGATGCGGCGGGTCCAGCACCGGATGTCCTGCCACCTCTTCTTGATGTTCCGGAGCCTCCTGCGAGGCCCCCCCCCTCACTCCTGACAGCCCTGGCGATGTCCAGCCAGATTTCACCCTTCTCATAGGCAGATACCTGTCACAAATGTAAAGTCAAACAGCATCAGTACACCTGGTCCATGTTCCAAACACACACATAAGTGCACAAAAAACTTGATGATAACAGGGCATTGTAGGCTAAACACATTAGCATTTTTTGCCACGAGTATGTGGCCTGTGAGCAAACACCACTGCATGACATGCCATTGAAAGGCTACAGATGACATGATGGGTGCTAAACACTCTCCGAGCATGGCACTCACTGAGCAATGTATGCTACATCTGGGTGCACTGCAGCACGTGACACGCTGTCACACACCCCACTGCAACAAAGAACCCTCTAGAAACAACACTGTACACCCTGGCACTCACTCCCAACAACATTGCATCTAGACACTATACATACACAGTGGCTATAATGTCACACACACAACAGGTGCACACTCCAAAGTATTGCACACATCACTCACCTGATCCTTTGGTCTCCCATACAGCTTGCTGTAGTTAGGCAGGAGGGCATCCAGCAGGGCCTTGTTCTCACCATCAGTGAATGCAGGTGCCCTCTCCATGCTAAGCCAATCAGGGTCCAGAGGATTCAGAGACAGCAGCTGTGGTTACCACACCAATGTTGTGCAGGCAAGTGCCCTCCCACAGCCACATGCTGCCTTATATCTGTGCTGCAGAGGGGCTGTGAGTCCAAGGAGTAGTGTTTGATAGGCCACCATAGTTAGCATCCTACGTTCCATCCAATCACATCACACATAAGGACATGACACACATATGCATGGTTTGAAAACTGAGCCTGAGCTGAACAACAACTTTTGCAACATTGTATACTTTTGCCCAACTGAATTTTCTAGAACACCTGTAGGAGGCTCAAATAATTCTGTATCCATGACAACCTGGTTGCATTTTGATCATTCCACTGTTCGCCTAGATGTTCCCTATGTATTTAATCAAATACCCACACAAGTAAGGTGACATTGCCGTTGCCAATGCAACCCATTCAATGGTGTAACGAGGCGTACACACGCACGTACCATTGTGTTACGCTTTGCTCGCGTATGGCTGAAATGCAATAGGGAAACGAGGCGTACACACGCACGTACCATTGGGGTACGCTTTGCTCGCGTAGGGCTGAAATGCAATAGGGAAACGAGGCGTACACACGCACGTACCATTGGGGTACGCTTTGCTCGCGTAGGGCTGAAATGCAATAGGGAAACAAGGCGTACACACGCACATACCATTGGGGTACGCTTTGCTCGCGTATGGCTGAAATGCAATAGGGAAACGAGAAGTACACACGCACGTACCATTGGGGTACGTTTTGCTCGCGTATGGCTGAAATGCAATAGGGAAACGAGGCGTACACACGCACGTACCATTGGGGTACGCTTTGCTCGCGTATGGCTGAAATGCAATAGGGAAACGAGGCGTACACACGCACGTACCATTGGGGTACGCTTTGCTCGCGTATGGCTGAAATGCAATAGGGAAACGAGGCGTACACACGCACGTACCATTGGGGTACGCTTTGCTCGCGTAGGGCTGAAATGCAATAGGGAAACGAGGCGTACACACGCACATACCATTGGGGTATGCTTTGCTCGTGTATGGCTGAAATGCAATAGGGAAACGAGGCGTACACACGCACGTACCATTGGGGTACGCTTTGCTCACGTATGGCTTAAATGCAATAGGGAAACGAGGCGTACACACGCACGTACCATTGGGGTACGCTTTGCTCGCGTACGGCTGAAATGCAATAAGGAAACGAGGAGTATGTACAGTGCGTCAGACATGCTCAAGTGAACGATTGTGTAGGCTGCGTTCCTGACCTCCTTCATGTCACCATTGGGAGAGTGACTCCAGGAAATCACAAGGCAGGGATGTAGTCTACCCTCATGTTGACAATGTGGATGCATACATCAGCATGGCATCCTCACATCAGCATGCCCCAGGTGTGGCAGACATTGAAGAAGCACAGGGACTATGACCTAGTGCCTCAGTTGATGTGTGAAGAGTTGGCAAGACTTGTCTTTACTCCTTTAGCACATGTGCATCACATGCATACAACACTTTGCACCGGCGTAACGTCTACAACATATTGCGATGCACATCAACACTGGACTGGCACACCATTCAGTACAGGGAACTGGCACATGATGACAGCAACATGCCCACTGTGACAGAGGTGTAATAGACGCACAGCATGACCCTGAGTCACCACGTCATGTGTGTGCCATATGTGACATTGTGCCTGCTGTTTGCATATGAAATGTTCAGGACAGTATCATATTACTCACCTTAGAATATCCCCACGTGTCATCCTGGACATGGCAATTTCCGCTCAGTAGTACACTTGTGTGTTGGTAGGCATGTCCTGCGGCTCACCGTGTGTTGTTGGCGTTGTGTGTGCCGTGTTGACGTTGTTTGGGTACTCATACGTGACCTCAGCGTGCTCACGTCAGGTCCTCTGTATTAACAACACCTGCGCTGGTCCCGTATAAGTGTAACTTAACTCATTTTTGAAACAAGATCATAGTACGATCACTTCTGACCATTTCACTTGGATTGTCTGACTCAGGACGGTGCCAATAGGGATGTCCATTTCAAAGCCTGTGAGGCTTGCAACCCTCTCATGTTGGTGACTGTCCCTCACCGTCGGTGTCTCCACAGTGTTCACGTCAAGCAAGACAAGTAGAGCTGCTCCGACTGCCGGGACCAGACATATGAATCCAGGTGTGATTGGTCACACATGCCGCTCAGATTCCAGCAGTTGTCCCTACACCACAATGGCTCATGGTCTGGACGTAGGAGGAGTGCCTGGGCATGGGTGTTGAGACATCATAGCCCCTGGATTTTACATCAGTCCTCCAGGGCCAAGTCATCAGGTAAACCATATATGTGAAAGAGATGTCATCACACTTCCAAATCAACACAATTTACGTGCAATGCTGCATGGGATTCGGGTGACACCGCCCACGCGGCTCTGTCAGATTTGCAGCCATCGTAGCCTGCACCTGTGGTCCTCATGTCCATGATGTCCCTCACACCACCAAAGGCCTATGCGGCGGATTCTGGCCCAGCGGACCCGTCTGGGGGCACTTGCACGTCTGGTGATTTGCCTGTGACGCCATCACTCACTTTGTCCCTGGCGCAGGTGGCGCATTTGTGCCAGACCCGCTGGGACAGAAAGGATCTGAATGTTGATCCTGGTCCTCGCTGGTTCACCTCACAACCTCACTGGCAACTGTCCCCCAGGTGCCAGCCTTTGCGCCGTTCTCGGGTGGTGGTGTCCCCGATATCACACCCTGTACGGCACTGACGTGGGAACTGTGCGGCAGTATACCGCCATTAATGCTGCAGGGGGGGTTCAACTCCTACGAGCCGGGCACAGCTCATGAAAAGCCTGATTATCAGGGAATGGGTGTCAATGAGTATTGGGAGGGTCTTGAAGACCCACTGACACATGAGTGTCGGTCCCAAGGTGACAGGACTGAAGGACTGGGTTTTTCTAAGACCCAGCGGTGCCAGGGATAACACCTGAAACCTTCGTGGGTTACCTGTTCCGGCGTACAAATGACAGAGACACGGGACACTTCCTTCGGCGTCAAAGATTCGAGGTTTATTTACTGCAGGGAACACAGAAGTCACGAGAAGTACATAGCATGTAAGTTCACGGAGTCTGATTCGAATTGTATCTGTAGATCGCTCCTTTTATACAGTTTTCCGTCATAGGATAACATGGCAGACAAAAGGTTACAACCCGCTTCCCACAGTAAATTTCATAGGGGGTCGCTTTCATGTATTCAGGGCCCGGAAAATAATTACAGTAGCATTTGGCAGTTCCCAACTGTAAAAGTACATCTTCCCACCATTAGTACATTCCGTTCGGCTGTAAACGAATCAAGGAAGAGACAAAAACAGGTGCAGAGGAAGACAAGGATAGCGAACAGATCGAAGAGAGTGTAAAAGGGGTGGTATCAGGAAACACGATTGCAGGGATCAAAGGGGACGTGCCTAATGAATGCACAACTGAGACAATAGATCGGCACGGCAAGATGAGCCTCGAGCGGGGCCATCTGCCTTACAGTGTCATCCCCCTCATCATAAAGACACCCTCAAAGGAACACGTCTCTTCCGCAAGAGTTTGGGAATCCCAGGGTCACGAAGCGGACAGCGTCCGTTCGCTGGCTACTTGAGGGCAAGAAACAAAATGGATGCCGTATCTAAAATGGAACCCGTGGGTTCAGATGAAGAAACCCACGAAACAAACGAACGGTTTAGGCTAGCTCAGCGAAAACGCGTACACCCACTAAACTCGTCATTTGCGGTTCATAGATACCAGACTCAACCATATTCGGGCGAGTCGAAAACACCGCTTACAATTGTCACGGAACCTCAGACGCTCCTTTTGCCCTCATGTAGGCAAGCACTAGTCGGAATCAGAATCGATCTTGATATTCATCAGACCATCTAGATGTTGCTGCAACATTATTCTGTCCATCAGCGCTTCCTTGGTAACAGGCGGCCGCCTTATACAGGTCGTAGCACAGAGGCCACATAAGGCAGGACCACACTGCACACAAAGACAACACGTGAAAAGAAATGCTACAACAACCCCAATGATCTTCAGAATCTTCCAACCCCACGTCGACATCAGGCCCCAAAACCACCCTAGTAGCGTCCAATCTCCTACGTCCACGTGTATGGACTTGGAGATCTTATGCAACTTCGAGATGGCTTGATAGACAGTTGGAGCGTTGTCAGGAATGAAAATACAACAACTCGAATGGATCACCTTACATACTCCACCTCTATCTGCTAAGACGACGTCTAAAACCATACGATTTTGTAACGTCATAAGCCTGTCCGCCTGAAGCTCTGCTGTGATGTTACCAAGGGCACTTGCAGTGATATTAGCGGTCGATTCCACCACTCGAGTAAACTGTCTCAGGTTCCTACTATTAATCATAGGTCCCCAAAACGGCAAGAAACCCTTAAAGAAGTCTCCTGCTTCTTGACCGGCAGTGTCCTCTTTGCTAATCACTCCTCTCACAACTCTAGTCTTGTGATAATCTGAGGCGACTGTAAAAGTCGGCGGCAACAAATTTGCAATATAACAGGTGCCCGAGAAGTCAAGGGGCAGCCATGTATATGCACGGTCGTAACAGACAAAGTACGTACCCTTGGCAGTCAGGAGAACAGGGGAAGAGAGCATTGGTAAAACATACGTGTCAGTGCAAGCCCTCTCCCCAAGGTGAGCTCTCGGGCTTCGACCACGGCCTTTCAAACAGAAATTACCGAGGTGGGGTACGATCCAAATTGGAGATGAACTTTTGAGCTGTCTATCACCCACTAGCACACTATACTCAGCCTCACTCCGATCCCTATAGGCTTGCACCTCTTCCTCTGGAATAAGCGATGGATCAAAGATATCCCTATCTAAATCAGCAATCGCTATTGCCAAAGACTTATGGGACGGGCCGGGACCAAAATGTGGAGAACGTGGCTCTCGATTGGGGTAAGAATCTAGTGCGCTACGAAACATTGTTTGGAATGCTCGAGCTGAACCCTGGGAACTGTAAGGAAGGACCAAGTACAGAATTCCCTTTTCGGTGGTATGTGGCATTAACCCACACACCCAACAATTGGTAGTGTTCATCACCAACTGATGCTGATGAAGGAGCTGAACGAAGGAATTGTTCATAAATTCCGCACGTCTAACCTGCTCGTGTTGGGGTAGAATGTGGAAGGAATGAGGAGAAACAGTGGAGATAGGTTTAGGTTCAGAAGAAGGGGTAGGTGAGGCAGAAGGCAATAACGACTGTATCATGTAATACACCCCACCCACCAATAACGAAGAAACAGTTAGGAACAGAAGGAACACCTGAAACATGAAGCATTTAGTACCTGCAATCCTATGCAGTTCGAATCTTTGAGATTGAGTCTTTTCCAATTCCGACAGCTTCGAGAAAGCCATCCTCTAAAACCGTCCGCAACGTTCTTGACGCACTTCGTTCTGTGTAGCAATAGTCAATCCCCAGGAGTTCCTAGGAATCAACGGTCTCCAGCCTAGTGTCAGGACCTACTAAACAGAAGGAAGTACCCGCACGGCCTTACGGTCCACCCGGATGTAAGGTACTTTTAAACAATATATACAAAATCTCCTAGCTGTGGAAACAAAACACACATATGCAGAAAAAGAACTCAGAGTTCATACAAAAATTTCAGTCATTCAAAAATGTTCAGAGTGATAATGGGGTAACGTGAATGTCAGGGGAGGAAGCAAAAAATATTTTTTTATTAGTCTCTAGTGTTGGAACGGAGAAAATATCTGCTTCTCCCAGGACAAGTCTGATCTTCAAACAGTTGGTCGGATGGTGAAACAGAATCCTGTCGATCAGACAATAGTTCAGATCTTGAGTTCTCCAATGACAAATGTTCAACAGTATCGTCCGGCTGCACTGAGGTATCTCCCACAGGCTGAGCGTCGCTGAATGGAACAAAGTTCGGCAAAACCTCAGCTTCAGACGAGGCGATGCCCTTCCTTACCCACGAGTCCACTGGCAAAGGTATAGGTACCTTCTTGGTGTGGGTGGCCTGCACCCAGTGTTTGCGGCCTTCCAAACGAACAGCAGTTCTCGTGGCAAGGAGCACCTGATAGGGTCCGATGAATCTAGGCTCAAGATTTCGTTTTCTGCCAAAATTCCTCGTAACCACCCAGTCTCCGGGCTGGAGCTGGTGGCCCGGGCCCTCCGTCTGCGCTGGCAGTGCTTCAAAAACCTGTTGGTCAATTAACTTCAATTTAGCAGTCAGATCATGAAGATAAACGATCAATATTGGGTACTCAAGATCAGTGAACACACTGGGTCTAGGGACCCCCCAAACATTGTCAGGACGGCCGAACACAATCTCATATGGGCTGAGCCCTACTCGAGAGTGTACAGTCGCCCTAGTTGACAGAAGAGCTATGGGCAAAGTGTCAGGCCACGAAAGACCAGTCGTAGGCTGAATCTTTGCGAGTTTTAGCTTGAGAGTTCCATTATATCCCTCAACCAAACCTGCTGACTGGGGATGGTTGGCGCTATGGAATTTTTGTGTAATTCCAAGACACTTACACACACTCTTCATCACACTCCCCACAAACTCACTTCCGTTATCAGACCATACAATCCGTGGCATTCCATACCGAGGAAAGTATTCCTTCAGTAGGACTTTTGCTGTGGACAGGGCAGTATTGTCTTTAAGAGGGTAGGCCTCGATCCATCGGGAGAATGCGCAAACCACTACCAAAACATATTTTAGGTTATTGCATCGCTCCATATGGATGAAGTCCAACTGAATCACCTCAAAAGGACATGAAGGAGGAGCAAAGTGGCCAGGGGGTGTAGGAGTTCCCTTACCAGGATTGTACATCATACATATCATGCAATTCTTGACCAATCTCTCAGCACATTTAGCAATACCATCATTCTTCCATACAGGGGACAACAACTTACAAATACCTTTCGCGCTAATATGTGACAAGCCGTGTGCCATAGTCACAACAGCTAGCACATATGCATCCGGCAACATCCACCTTTTATTCTCCGACAAATCAATCCAACAACCATTCGCATCCAGCTTTCCCGTACTCTCTTTCCACTTAGTCTTTTCAGTCTCGGTGGCCTCATTCTGAATCGCTTTCACACTCTCAATAGTGTCTTCACACATACCAGCTTCTGCAGGCCACCTTACCGAACTCGTCACATACATTCTAGTTGTAAGGTTTCGCGCAGTCTCTTTAGCAATCTCATCAGCGAACGCATTGCCACGACCAACATCATCCGTCACCTTACGGTTTGCACTACATTTAATAATCGCCACCTGCTTGGGCAATGTAAGTGGATCCAAAAGATCATTCACAAGCTGTCCATGCTGAATCTTCGTACCATGCGATGTCATAAAACCTCTCTCTCTCCACAATCGTCCAAAACTATGTGCAACACCGAACGCGTACTGTCTATCCGTAAACACATTCACCCATTTCCCTTTCGACAACACAAACGCTCTGTTTAAGGCAACTAGCTCCGCCGCCTGTGCAGAGTTCTGATTCAATCTCGCAGTCTCCACAACCATACTCAACGTCACCACAGCATACGCAGTCGTCACATCACCATTCGGCAACTTAAAACACGAACCATCCACATACAAGGTACCATCTGGTTCTTCCAATGGAGTGTTTTTTAGGTCAACACAACCCTTTGTTTCCTCCTCAGTTCGTAAGTAACAATCGTGTGGGGCTACCTCATCTGATTCCACATTGGTTGGCAACAAAGTCGCCGGGTTTAGGACATTGCAGCGCTTTATTTGAATGTGACTTGCCAGAAGCGTCAACTCATAACCAGACAACCTTGCGCTCGTCAGATGTTGGGTTTTCGTACGATTCAAGAGAGTGTCAAGTGCATGCAGAACCATCACCATAAGCATATTATCCATGACCAATCCTGCAGATTGTCGGATGGACACCGCAGCTGCCGCTGTTGCTCTCAAACAACTCGGCAATGCTCTAGCTACTGGGTCCAAGGTCGAGGAAAAATATGCACATGGACACTGCTTACCACCGAATTGTTGCGTCAAAACACTCAATGCACAACCTTCCCTCTCGTGAACGTATAGTGTAAACGGCTTACTGTAGTCAGGAGTACCTAACACAGGGGCCGAACACAACGCATCACGCAGTTCAGAAAAACTTTTCTGACACTCTTCCGTCCATGGCAAAGGAGTCGGAACATCCTTGCACGTGAGGGCTACCAATGGTTTCGCTAGCAATGAAAAATTTGGAATCCATTGCCTGCAGTATGACGTGATACCTAAAAAGGCACGCACATCTCTCTGAGTTGTTGGCACAGTCATTTGAGCGATCGCTGCAATTCTCTCTGGGGTCAACCTTCTTCCCTCCTTTGACAATAAGTGACCTAGACAATATTGCAGTTTAGAAGGTGACACCTTATGATGTAAGTCACAGAGATGCTGCAACAATGACACCGTGGCAATTTTGCAAATGTCCTGTGTGTCCGCAGCCACCAATAAGTCATCGACATATTGGATCAAGGCCGCACCAGCCGGCAATACAAACGCATCAAGTTGGCTCTTCAGGGCTTGGCTGTATATCGATGGACTCTCACAGTAGCCCTGAGGAGCGCGTTTAAACCTAAAGCTGCGGCCACCTAGAGAGAAACCGAAAAGGTCCCTACTCGCTTCAGCAATCGGAATGCTAAAGAAAGCATTCTTCAGATCGATCACTGAGAACCAGGACGCAGATGCTGGAATCAGAGTCAGTAGAGCCGAAATGTCGGGCACCACAGGGAACTGAGGAATCACAATTGTATTCACCTCCCGTAAATCAATGACAAAACGATAAACAGGAGGCTTAGATGGATCAGTGCGTTTCAAAATGGGCAGCACAGGGCTGTTACACACGTTTCCCCTAGTCTCCTCGATAACATCTTTCTCGATCAAATCATAGATGATCGCTAACAGCGCTCGCTCACCATCAAGAGAGATACGATACTGGGGAATACGTGGTAATCGCACATTCGATTTCAGTTGAACAACATAAGGGGAGATGTCAAGCAGGCCCACGTCATTGGGACCTGTTGCCCACAAAGATGCAGGAAGAGAACTCAATTCCGGTGGGAGCTTATCAATGGACAAGTACATAGGAGAGATAACTCTCTCACCCAATGTAAGCTTTACTCCCGCAGGAGAACAATACAAAGTCGCATACAGACGTTTCAGCAAATCCAGGCCCAAAAGATTTTCACCACAACCAGTAGTCAAAATCAAAGGAGCTTTCAGCTCACGAGGCCCACTTGTAAGGGGCAAAGGGCGAGAAACCGGATTGCTAACAGGGGCGCCGGAGAATCCAACGGAAACATTTGTTAAGCCAGACAAAGGTGCGCCAGGGAGTTTCAAATGCATGATGGAACTTTTCGCTGCACCAGTGTCCAACAGAAAAGGCTCAACTACGTCCAAGGTGGCAACTGCAACGTAAGGCCCTCTCTGATCAACCGGAACTGAGACTACTCCCTCTCCTTGTCTGTGGCTCTCCTAGTAATTACCGTCGTCAGTACCCTGATCGGCGTAATAATCATCCACATTGTACTGTGCGGATCTACCTGATGATGATCCACGCTGATCGAAACAATTATTAGAATCAGAGGAATTATTAGAACGATCATTTTGATTCTGCGTAACACGACGACCTCTACCTCGTGAAGCCTGTTGAGGACCACTACGGCCTCCTTCTAGATGAATTGCCACTATTTCGATCACGTAAAACCGGACAATCAAATTTTAAATGACCCTCACCTCTACAATAGGCACACTGATTGTACCCAAGCATAGATCTCTGCGAAGAAGAGTCATTCCGCGATTGCGACCTATTTGACTGTGACTGCGATCGATTCCGCTGCTGTGAATCATTCTGATTCGAGCGCGGAGGATACGCTTGTTGCAACAACACTTTCGTTTTGAGCTCTTTCGTCTTTTTGTCTGCACGATCATTTTCCTCTTTCTCTTTATTCTCATAATATTGGGCCATAGCCAATATCTGAGCAGACGTGGAAACAGCCCACGCACTCTCTGAATTCTTTAATTTGTTGCTTAGGTCCGGCAACAAATTTGACACAAATTTGTCCACAAACAATCTCTGACCTCCCTCAGTGCCCATATCTTGACCACTGTGATCGATGAATGCCTCCTCAAATCTCGTAAAGAAATCAGAGACACTTTCGTCCTTCTTTTGCTTGCAAGCGGACAATTTGTCCCAGTTAACTTTCATAGCTGGCATAAGCGTTTTCATAAGGGTAATTATTCTCTGAGGAAGATCGGTAATGAGCTGCTCAGGCTTAGCCCCACCAACTTGTCGGGCATCCGCCGCCACAAGAGCAGGCCAATCACCGCCTAACTCAGCTACATGATTTTCCTGACGAATCTTCACCCATACCGGCTGCGGTACGACATTGCCGAACAGCATATCGATGTCGGCAAGATTCATTATCGTAGCATCCACTAGCTGAGACAATTCTTTATAGTACCCTGCAGGATTTTTGCGAGGGTCGGGCAAAGTCTGCTTAACCTGCAAAACTTCCGATCGTTTCCACGGAAGATGTATCTACACTCTCTGGAAATGTGGCCGAATAATAGGATTAGCCTGTGCATCACCAGGCATCCACACTGGTGGAACTTCGCGCATGGGATACTGACCAGGCGTTACTATCCATTCCTCAGTTTCGTCTTTAAACAATGCTCGAGGCATTATAACAGGACGAAAAGATAGTAGCTGCTCGACAGCACGTCGAACATTGCTACCCACAATCATTCTGCTCGAAAACTGAAGCTGAAGGTCAGTAAGAGCAGCCAATACATCATCAGCCGCATCTACTGATATCTCATCGCGTGAGAGCTTGCACATTTCTTCGAACACGAATCTCTGTGTTGGCTCATTGAATTGAGAGAAAGTCTCAACAACTATACGTGGAGGATTCTTAAGGGGATATCTAATCAATTTTTCGCCATATTATATAGCGTGTCACGTTCCCTACCACCAGGAAGCTGACTTCGTCTTTGGGGAGCATCAGAACCAGCAGACCCAAGAATCGGTCCAAGAGAAGAGTAGAAGTTAGCAGCAACAGTAGGAACACGACGTCGAACAGACGGGGTAGAAGAAAGAAGCAAAGGGGTGACAATAGAAGAACCAGAAACAGAAGGAGCAGCAGGAGTAGCCACTAGAGTGGAAGTAACGGGAACAGTAGTATGAGAAGGTATAGACGGAGGAGCAGTAGGAACAGGAGCAGGTAGAGGAACAGCTACCGGAACAGCAGGTTGAGGAACAGGAGGAACCACAGGAGCTGTGGTATCCTGTGCATATGGAGGTGGCGACTTCAGTAGATAGGACTACAAAGGGTCCTCTACTGCTTCCTCTCCCTTCTTATCCGTACCCGTCGGTAAAGCGGGGTAACACTTATCCACTGTCATACGCTGCAATCTATCAAAAATTTCCTTTTCCTTCTCCTCTTTGTCTCGCTGAAACTGCTCTGCATTTTTCATCGTAGTAACAATACCTTCTCTCTTATTACGTTTAAGCTGCTTGATTTCTTTCTGCTTGGCTTCTTTACGCCACAACCGAAAGGAATCAAACATGGCCGGCCTTGCTTTTCTTTGGAGCAATTTAGCTTCAAGATTATCTAAAATCGGGGCCTCAAAACTACCATGAGGTGGCCAACTAAGGACACCATCATCTTTAGTGTAACGAACCCAACACTCGTTGAATGTGATTGGACCCAAACCATGTCGACTATATAATTCGTAAGTTGGAGTTCCGACCGGAGGTATCGGACACGAGTCCTCCAACCGGGAATCCGCACCACAACCTCTAAAGCAACTGAACAAAGTACTACGGCCAGGCATCGTGCACACTAACCGAGTTTCACAAACGTCAAGGGTTATTGGATTACAATGTCCCCGCAAAAGTGCAAAAACCCTCGGTTTTTGGCGACTGCAGACGTCAAATAGAACAACGAAGAACAAAATACCAAGAACCACAAATGCAATGGAACCATGCAACGGCTAAGCACCCACGTGCGAACGCGCAGCGGGCGCGCGCAGCGGGCGCGCCGTTTGTGCGCCGAAGGCGCGCCAAAGGTAAGCCCGTCCGCGCCCGTTCGCGCCTGGACCGCGCCCAGTGCCAGGACCCCTGGCCCTCGAGGACCCCCGCCCACCCGCCTGACGTACCCCGCCGCCACCCTCATCGCACTCAACACCGGCCGAATCCCAGGATGCTACCGAGCCACCCCACAACGCTCCCACGGACCCTTCAGCTGCCTCGCCTGCAAGTTCACCTGCGTCCGGACCTGCCCGCCACCAGCACCTGCCAAACCGAACTCCAGCAGCAACCACCTCAAATGCATCCTGCTCAACACCCTCTCCGTCCACAGACACGCCATCGAACTCTGGAACCTCCTTGACACCACAGCCCCAGACGTTGCCTTCCTCACGGAGACCTGGATGAACGCCTCTTCAGCTCCCGACATCGCCATCGCCATCTCAGAGGGCTACAAGATCACCCGGAGGGACCGCACCGCCAACCAGATGGGAGGAGGCATCGCCATCATCCACAGGAACACCATCCGCATCACGACCAGCACCGACGACACCCTCACCACCGCCGAACACCTGTACTTCCAGATCCGCACCGACCCGAAGACCACCCTCAGAGGCACCCTGATCTACCGACCCCCGGGACCACGCACACAATTCAGCGAGGACATCGCCGACTTCATCAGCCCGCATGCCCTCCCCTCCGCTGACTACATCCTCCTGGGGGACCTCAACTTCCACCTGGAGAACAACAACGACCACAACACCACCACCCTGCTCGACAACCTCGCCAACCTCGGACTCAAGCAACTGGTGAGCACCCCCACCCACCTCGCCGGACACACACTCGACGCCGTCTTCTCATCCAGCAAAGACATCGCCTTCAGCCACGCCACAGAACTCCACTGGACGGACCACAGCTGTGTCCACTTCACCTTCGACAGAACGACGATCCACCACCACCAGCAACAGGCCGCTCGAAGAAGCTGGAACAAGATCACGGCCGACCAGCTCGCCGCCTCCCTGAGCCAGCACCCTCCTGCCAGCTCAGCGAACCCCAGCCAGGCCGCCGACAACCTCGCGAAGTGGATCAGCAACTGCGCGGACGAACTCGCCCCTCTGAGGACTCCGCCCAGCAGACCCGGCAGCAAGAAAGCCCCATGGTTCACCGACGAACTCAAGAGCTCCAAGAAGAACTGCCGAGCCCTCGAGAAAGCCTGGAGAAGGGAACCAACACCGGACAACATGACCACCCTCAAGCTCGCCACCCGGAAGCACCACCAACTGATCCGCACCGCCAAGAAAACTGCATTCAAGGACCGGCTGGACAACAACACACACAACTGCAAGGAACTCTTCAACATCGTGAAAGAGCTCTCCAACCCCAACGCAGGAAGCAACGACATCACCCCTTCGCAAGACCTCTGCAACTCCCTCGCCTCTTACTTCCACAACAAGATCGCGGACATACACAACAGCTTCAGCACTCAACCGACGCATGCCACGACCGCAGCAACGCCGCCCACCACCACCCTCCGCGCCTGGACTCCGGTCAACACCGAAGACACCGTCCGCATGATGAACTCCGTCCACTCCGGATCTCCGACTGACCCCTGCCCTCACCACGTCTTCAACAAGGCGGATGCTGTCATCGCACCCCACCTGCGGGACATTATCAACACCTCCTTCGACACCGCCACCTTCCCTGAGAGCTGGAAGCACGCCGAACTCAGCGCTCTACTCAAGACGCCCACAGCGGACCCCACCGAACTCAAGAATTACCGCCCCATCTCGCTCCTCCCGTTTCCAGCCAAAGTCATCGAGAAGACCGTCAACAGACAGCTTGCCGCCTTCCTCGAGACGACTGGATCCCTCGACCCATCTCAGTCAGGCTTCCGGGCCAACCATAGCACCGAGACCGCCCTCATCGCCGCCACCGACGACATCCGAGCCCTGATGGACAAGGGAGAAACAGCGGCCCTCATCCTCCTAGACCTCTCCGCGGCCTTCGACACTGTCTGCCACCGCACCCTAGTGCAGCGCCTCAGCAACGTCGGAATCCAGGAGAAGGCACTGGAATGGATCATCTCCTTCCTCGACGGAAGAACACAGAGAGTCCGCCTACCACCGTTCAAGTCAGAGGCCACCGAAGTCATCTGCGGCGTCCCTCAAGGATCCTCGCTGAGCCCCACCCTCTTCAACGTCTACATGAGCCCCCTCGCGGCCATCGCACGCCAACACAACCTCAACATAATCTCCTACGCCGACGACACCCAGCTGATCCTCTCCCTGACCAACGACCCCGCCGCCGCCAGAGCCAATCTGCACGAAGGGATGAAAGATGTAGCCGAGTGGATGACGACCAGCCGCCTGAAACTGAACTCAGACAAGATGGAGGTCCTCATCCTGGGCTCCTCGCCCTCCGCCTGGGACGACTCCTGGTAGCCCCCCGCCCTGGGCACCGCACCCAAACCGACGGACCACGCACGGAACCTGGGTTTCATCCTGGACTCCTCCCTCTCCATGACCGGGCAAGTCAACGCCGTCTCCTCGTCGTGCTTCAACATCCTACGCATGCTACGGAAGATCTTTTGGTGGATCCCCACCGAGACCAGGAAGACCGTCACCCAGGCTCTCGTCACCAGCCGACTGGACTACGGCAACGCCCTCTACGCCGGTACCACCGCCAAGCTCCAGAAGAGACTCCAACGGATCCAGAACCCCTCAGCCAGACTCATCCTCGACATCCCACGAACCAGCCACATCTCCGGACATCTGAGAGACCTGCACTGGCTCCCCGTCAACAAAAGAATCACCTTCCGTCTCCTCACCCACGCACACAAAGCCCTACACGATCAAGGCCCGAGCTACCTCAACAACCGGGTCAACTTCTATGCTCCCAAACGCCACCTCCGATCAGCCAACCACGCCCTCGCCGCCATCCCCCGCATCCGAAGAGCGACAACCTGGAACTCCCTCCCGACCGACCTGCGCTTGACCCAGGACCACCTCTCCTTCAAGAAGAAGCTCAAGACCTGGCAGTTCGAGCAGAAACGGCATCCCCCCCCTCAAGCGCCTTGAGACCCTACGGGTAAGTAGTGCGCTCTATAAATGTCTTTGATTGATTGATTGACAACAACTAAGGACTTTGGGAGCGACCCACAAATACTTAACTCAAAGATCAATGGCGTCACCAGGAAGGCCCGTCAATCGTCTCGCTGTACCAAGGTCTACACCAGGCGCCAAAACAGGTCTACAGTCAGGGCAGCAGTCCGTCGCAGCCGTCAGGAGGCGGGGATCTTCGCGGGAAAAGTCATCGGGCCACTTGTTTCGACAACAGGATCGATGAAGCGGGGTGCACCTTCCCTCGGAGATTTCACACGAAGTTCCTCACGATCGTCGGGCTTTGGACCGGTACCACTGATGCAGCCCCACATTGGGCGCCAACTGAAGGACTGGGTTCAGTATCCCAGCGGTGCCAGGGATAACACCTGAAACCTTCGTGGGTTACTTGTTCCGGCGTACAAATGACCGAGACACGGGACACTTCCTTCGGCGTCAAAGATTCGAGGTTTATTTACTGCAGGGAACACAGAAGTCACAAGAAGTACATAGCATGTAAGTTCACAGAGTCTGATTCGAATTGTATCTGTAGATCGCTCCTTTTATACAGTTTTCCGTCATAGGATAACATGACAGACAAAAGGTTACAACCCGCTTCCCACAGTAAATTTCATAGGGGGTCGCTTTCATGTATTCAGGGCCCGGAACATAATTACAGTAGCATTTGGCAGTTCCCAACTGTAAAAGTACATCTTCCCACCATTAGTACATTCCGTTCGGCTGTAAACGAATCAAGGAAGAGACAAAAACAGGTGCAGAGGAAGACAAGGATAGCGAACAGATCGAAGAGAGTGTAAAAGGGGTGGTATCAGGAAACACGATTGCAGGGATCAAAGGGGACGTGCCTAATGAATGCACAACTGAGACAATAGATCGGCACGGCAAGATGAGCCTCGAGCGGGGCCATCTGCCTTACAGTGTCATCCCCCTCATCATAAAGACACCCTCAAAGGAACACGTGTCTTCCGCAAGAGTTTGGGAATCCCAGGGTCACGAAGCGGACAGCGTCCGTTCGCTGGCTACTTGAGGGCAAGAAACAAAATGGATGCCGTATCTAAAATGGAACCCGTGGGTTCAGATGAAGAAACCCACGAAACAAACGAACGGTTTAGGCTAGCACAGCGAAAACGCGTACACCCACTAAACTCGTCATTTGCGGTTCATAGATACCAGACTCTACCATATTCGGGCGAGTCGAGAACACCACTTACAATTGTCACGGAACCTCAGGACAGGTGGACTGGGGCATGCAAGTGGTCTGGACACCTAGCCAGACACTGGTGATGTCTCTACTCCAAACGTGTTAATGGATAAGCGGCCAACGTACAGTGTAATGTTTATGTGGGCGGCCAGAGCCTTGCCCATTCATTTCCCTGTTGCCGCGGTGAGGACCAACCTCCTCACTGAGGTCCTTCAAGTGCAGTCACGCTCCGCTGAGCCTCTGCAGGCCTATCCTGAGGAATGTACTGTATCTCTATTGTTCTGCATGTACAGGCACGCTGTATGTTTGGCTGTAGATAGGCACGTTGTCAGATGACCACACCCTTCCCCGGACTGACCATGTGCCCTGTCCTCCCACCCCACCCCAGGGAGCATGGGCATCCAGCCCGCCAAATCACAGACCACATTCCCCGTAGCTCCGCTGTAGAGGGTATCCAAGAGGTCTGAGCAGTACGGACAGATGTCATCATCCTCCCTGAGTCTGGGACTGAGGTCTTCCAACATCACATGCCTCTTTGTCCGCTTCCCTAACTGTCTGTGGGACATGGTTGTGTAACTGCTGGCAGAGTGTGCGTTGTAGGTACGGGCAATACTTGGCCAAGCACTTGTAGGATACCAGTCAGCGACACCGTATTTCATCCAGTGATGGCTCAATATCCCCGACTCACATAGATGGCATCCAGGGAGGCAAATTTGTCTGAAGATTGGTATGTATTCAAAGTCAGGGACATGCTACTTACTACTGTTCCATTATGATATTTTGTTACGAAAGGTAAGTAACCAGTTCATACATTTCAGTACATCTTCTGTAGGAGAATCCATATTGTGTCCTTGCCTTGATTACAGGGTTTCTAATGTACGCACACCATGCCACTTGTGTTAATGAAGTGCTCATATGTGTGATTGCATCACAGACCATTTGTGACTAATCAAACATTAATGCAGTATGATGATGTTCATGTAATAGTTAGGGAAATATCACACCGCAACGTGACTATGTCAGAACTGTGCAAATGATGCCACATGTGGTGTGTGTGTATTGCTGTAAGCTGTCTGGATGTGCAGACAACCTCCTACTGACATTCACATGCCGTGTGTCACTGACATGATACATTGTCATGCTCAATAAGACCTTTCCATCAGATATTTTGTATGCATGTCATATCCATTCCACAGACCACAGGTCTTTTACTGTTCACGTAGGAGTGGCTGGGAGTTGGAACATGTTACAACAGTGTGTCTCCCACGCCACACTCACACGTGTCTAGATTTGTTGAAGCAGTGTTGCTTGTGCCATGTACATTGTTATTGTCTTAGTCAGACAGTTGAACACATTTTCTAATATTTGTGTATTGCAGGGCACCCCCTCTGGAACGGCCGTTACTTGACTTGGAAGCCATGAGGGAACGCAATTTCATCAGTCGTTATCGCTTCACCAGACAGATGATCAAGGACCTGACGGACAGACTGGAGGCTCACCTGCAACCACGACACAGGTATCCAACGGCGCTGACACCCAAGGTAAAGGTGATGGCAGCCCTCCATTTCTTTGCCACAGGTACGTTCCAATTGACCATAGCTGATGTGGGAGGGATGTCTCAGACCATGTTCAGCCGTGTATTGACAGATGTTTTGGCAGCGATGTTGCTCCACCTTGATGAATTCATCACATTCCCTACTCCAGAACAGTTGACAGATGTCAAGGGGGAATTATATGCCCTGGGACGCATGCCACATGTAATTGGTGCAATTGATGGTACACATGTTAGTCTGGTGCCACCACAGGCTCAGGAGCAAGCGTATCGCAACAGGAAACACTACCACTCAATAAATGCCCTGGTGGTGTGTCTTGCCAACATGATTATCTCACATGTCTTTGCACGTTTTCCAGGATCGTGCCACGATGCTTTCATCATGAGGCGTAGCAGGGTACCACAGATGATGCTGCAGCTGCACAACCACCGGGCATGTCTTGTTGGTGAGTATACTCTGTCAGCTATGTATGTCAGTATGTCACACCTTCTTCATCTGAATCATATTACACACTCATTTCCATGATGTGGATTTGCAGGAGACGCTGGATATCCAAACATGCCGTGGCTAATGGCTCCACTACGCAACCCCAGGACAGCTGCAGACCAGCGGTACAATAATGCTCATGGGAAGACCAGGCGGGTGATTGAGCGGACAGTTGGAGTCCTGAAGAGCCGGTTCAGGTGCCTGGACAAGACAGGCGGAGCCCTCCAATACAGCCCACGCAAGGTGTGTGACATCTTCACTGTGTGCTGCATGCTTCACACCATGGCGGTGGAGAAGGCCGTGCCGCTCTACCTTGATCCTGATGAGCTGGAACATCCGCCCGTAGAGGATGAAGGCCTTGCCCAGGATACCAGTGATGAGGAGGTAGAAGATGATATCCGGAGTCACCTCATCCGCAACATCTTCTCATAATGGTGAGTCATAGCTGCTTTTATGTAATACATGTACTACAAAGTTGCATGGGTAGCATGATGTGTATGCAGCAGACTGTATGCAATGTCACTTGGATGTCTGTAGTGCTGTGTCACCCAGGTGCAGATGTAATGCAACACACATACGTGCTATGTGTGTACTTGGAATGTACAGGTGTACTACAACATCTGGATATTCAACAGGACATTGTCTGAATGACATTGTACAGAACTTGACCCCTTGTGTGCCACTCTCATCCCCTGCTCACCCTGCCTGTTGTCCGTTTGGGTCATCGTGGTCACCCTGCTATTGCTCATTATGATTGCAACGTCAGCCTAATCAACGGAGCATGCATGGACATGTGGAGAAGTCATTTTGGGTAAGGACTCATACGAGGCTGTTTACCGTTGGTATGTGTTGAAACGTGTGGTACATGTTCATGCGCATGTAGTGCGACCATGAATACATGCAACAACAATATGTTACTTATTACATGTATTCCCACTCCCATGACAGGATAGTCACCCCATCTGACAGTCATCTGTTGTAGTTGTATACTCTGGTGGATGCATCAATGTTTGTAGACATTGACACTGCAACATTGCATATACCATGGTTTGACATTGTGTCAGAGGTCTCAAACACGGACTCTTTGGGGGATTGCAGCATCACTGTGTGCATTTGAATGTGACTGGATCCTCACCTCCACCTTGTGGGACAGTCCAGTTTGGTTGCCATTCTACCATGTCGTGTAGGTGTTGCCCACTGTATGTTCCACATGTCCTGAGAACTGTCCTGTGAATCTGTGGACAAGGATGCATTGCCCCTTGTTGCACTATTTCATGTCACTGTCATGTTGTTACCTCCGTGCAGGTTGAAAATACTGCTCCACCAGCCTTCACAGTGAGTAGCACTTCTGTTTTGAATCACATGATGCCATGTATGTTTTGCTTGAGACATGACAATGTTGGGATGATGCATATGTTAATTATTGTGTTGCACCAGTGGAGTGCGGTCATTCACATGATTCTCGAGTCCCGTGCAGCATTTATGTGCAATGGTAGGGTATCATTTTGTGGTTTGGTTCAACTTCACTTGCAGTTGATATTTCTTCTAACAGCATCTCATGTTTAGCTTAGTAATGCTATGTTGATAGATCAAAAGACTGGCTACAGAGTGCCTTCATTGCATGTAGGTCATTAGCTTCCTCATCATATGTGATTCTTACAGCTGTTGTGGGTGAAGTAAATTTTGCCTACATGGCCCTTGTGGGTACACATGATCAAAAACAGATATTACAGTCTGCGTAAGTAGCATTGCCAACTGTTTTCATTTGTTTGTGAGGTCCACCTCATCTGAGCCAGTGAATGATTTTTTAACAACATAGGTCTCATTGCATGGTTGCTCACTTGTGAGCATTTCACAATACTCTAATGGATCACAGACTGTCCTAGGTTTTATGTGTCCGTGTCATAGCATCGGATCTGATGTGATAGCATGATGACTAATGTAATGTTGTCTCCAGTCATTTTACTTCACAGGTGTGACTGGTACAGTGTATCACATGAGGTTTTTGTATTAGCAGTGACATGAGAATGTACTCCTAATGGTTATTTGCCTCTGTTTCAGGTCTCCCTCCCAGCAGTTCCCATCCTCTCCTTCCGTCACCTGATCACCCTTTTGTGTCTGTCATTTGTACTCAGACCAAGGGGCTATTTGGAGGTGGAACCCTTTGAGCATCACACCACTCTGATGAAGAAAGGTACAGCCAGTCCTTGACAGGCTTGTACCCAATATTACTGCTGCATTACAGGTAACATCATTAATAGTGTAATTTTGAGTCCTTGCCAATGCACATGTATGTTTGACAGTGCTCCATGGGCTCACAATGTAAAAAACTCATGCTGTGCATGACGTGTGTTTTTTTTTAAGATTCTGCCGCCTTCATGTCAACGGACATGTCCTTCTAATGTGCATGTTTAGTATTTGGCATGTAGTATGCTTATGCTTGTTATGTGTTGACGTGTCCAGCGGGCACATGCATGGTGTTTGGGAAGGCTGTAATACTATATTTTGTGTAAGGTCGATGGCTTTGTAGCAGCTGTTTAGCTTTCCACACACTAGCTGTAGTCTACACCTGCTGACGCTGTGTGTCCTGTGCCCCACTTGTCTGTAAGGGCCCTGATACAGTGACTGTGATCTTTGGTCATTACTGTGCCATTTTATTTGCAGTGACCCCAAGTGAGTCAGACACTCCTGCCTTCACATTCACATGTAACTCTGTGGCTTGCAAATGCCCTTGCGGTATGTGCCCATTTGGCAAGTTGTCACACCCCTCCTGCCGTCATGTCTTCACTCATTGCTGCTGCTGCATGCACAGGCACGATGCAGCACACACGATCCAGGTACCCAGACACCTACAGGATGACCCTCCTTCCATCCTTTTGTAGAGCATGCTCCTGCCACCCTACACACAGACAACACCAGACAATCACCCTCCTGGTATCACAATGCTTCTGACTCAGCCACTGCAGTTTATGTGTCTGTGTGTGCAGCACATACTGGCACAACTATGCAGATTCACATGACATTGGGTCTACGTACCACCAGGTCATGTGCCGTGTACAGCACACACACACCTTCCATAGGCACAATATTGTTCATTGTTACCTTGTCAACACCACAGTGTTGTAATTGGCCCGTCCGTGTTAGCGATTAGCTGAACCTACACGTTGTCCTCCTTAACTTGGCTGTATACGATAAACGCCATTTTGAATACTGAGGCGGCCATCTTAGCTCATGAGCGGCCTCGTGGCCGACGTGCCCTTTAGTCCTTTGTCCGTTCCACTGACCACTTACATCTGCCCAGCAACAGGCTATTTTTAGTACTGGTCAAGCCACACATGCGCAGTTCTCACTGACCCGTATACCTTCAGGAATGTGCCACTAACTGACCAGCGGGTTTGAAACCCTCCAATGAGCTGGCAGTATTCCAAAACATGACCATGTATGTCTCTAAAACTGTGTCTTAACTTGTGCCGCCTATCTTTTATTGCCCCAAAATTGTATATAAACGGGGTCACACCGGTGTTCGGTGTGATACCTCTTGCAATACCGAAGGGTGCTGTTTGAGTGTACCACCACCCCATGGGGTTTTAATAAACTTGTTCTTTGCTTTTTACAGCTTCCGTGCCAACAGTTCTTTTGTGTATGTGGGTAATCTCTGGAGCGTGTAGGCCTTGGGAACCCTGAAATACTTCAATTGGCGACCACGAAGGGACTCATCGGCGACTCGGATGCCCGAAGGAGAGGTCGTGACGAAGGCTTGGAAACTCGCCATGGACGCGCACTGCCACGAGTGACCCGAGTCTTGGCTGCCAAGGTGTTTTTTCCTTTCCTTCCGATCTGACCTTCCAGGTGGCGCCGGTCTCCGACTGAGTTTTCGAGTGTCCGCTTCACTGAGAAAGTGCCGTTTGGCTGATTTGGCTTACAAGACCTTGGCAGTTGGAATCTGGACTTTTGAGAATTGGTAAGCTTTGTGTTCGGTAAGGTAGTCTTCGGACGCTTACTGAAGTCCTGAGATTTGTGTTCGGTAAGGTAGTCCTCGGACGCTTACTGAAGTCTTGAGATTTGTGATCAGTGAGGTAGTCTTCGGACGCTCGCTGAATTTTGTGAACTTTGATCTGAGTTAGCTAACATTTTGAATTTGTGACCTTTGAACTTATATGTGTAGTGCACTTCACATAGGCAGGCATGTAGAGATGTTTCTCTAACCTTGTTTTTCCTTTGAGCGGCACAATTGTGTGAAGAACTGTAAGTGCCCTTTGGTTTGGTGTCACGCTTTCGTGATACTTTTTGAACATGCCTGTTTTCAGCAAACTCCGGGGAATGTGTTGCTTAGGAGATGATGCATCAATTAGGTTAGCGGAATCACAGCCAGCTCCCCCAGAGGGAACACCAAATAGGGACATGTATATCAAGCACGGCCTTCCACCTATTATGTACAGTAAATTATGGCATAAGTACACTAAGGCCGATCCCGAATTGCAATGGCCCCTACACGGGTCATACGATTTGAGTAAAATCCAATTTGTCGAGCAATGTATGTTTCAACGTAGGTCTAGACAAAATATGTTTGATTGTGTACGAATGTGGGAGAAAGCGGCGCGTGAACGAATGAAGCGTGAGGTTGCCTTGGCGGACAAAGAGCAGCGTAAGGCTGCTCGGGATAAGGCTTTACAGCTTGAGGAGAAGGAGGCTCAGGAGAAGAAAGAGAGGGAGGAACGGGAATGTAAATTGCAAACGACTGGTCAGTTTCCTATTCGCCGACCGCTTTATCCTGTCCTTAATAATGAAATTGATGATTTTTCTTTGTTAGATCGGTCACCGCCTCCGTACGTTTCACCGACGGCTCCGGCTGCGGATTCCGAGGATGATGGGCAGATTCAAGTGAGCCAGAAAGGGGTATCGGCTCTCAGGTTTACTGCGGAGAGGTCCGCTCATTTGCGCAGTTGGGCTCGTAAAGTGAATAAGCATTGTGTTACTCAGGAACAGTTGGTAGCGGAGAAACAGGGGTGGTCGGATCTTGAATTAATGTATTTCTTGTCCACTTTAGCGGATGAAGTTGTAAATGCATATCGTGAAGTTTCTGAAACGTTAGAACCTAAAGCTTTGTCGGTATATCGTGAGAATTTAGCTAAAGGTGATTTTGATCTTACAGATGTGGACGACCTGTTCAAGCAGTTGATCGTGCTGCGGGATGAGACAATTTCTTTACGACAGGAACTGAAACGGAGGAAAAAGGAGTCCGAGCCGGGAAACGACGGGCGGTTAAGGAGTGTTCTCTTCGTGGTTCAGATAAGAGCTCTGCGTTGCATGTTATGCCTATGCGTGAAGCCGCGCCTTTGTATGTTCCACCAAAAGGGGAAGGTACGGATGATGATAAATTGTCAAAGGATGCGAAGGGATATTTTGTGTATAATTGGGTGTATACACCATGGAATAGAGCAGATGTCATGGCACTTAAAAACTCTTTACCTGATCTCCGAAAGAACCCAGCGGCATTCTATGAGGGGGTAGAGGGGGCTATATCGTCTTGTGTGATGACTCTTGTAGATATAGATTTGTTTTTTGGGTTGATATTACCACCTGACATGTGGCGGCAGATTCGTAAAAATAATGATGAGACAATATTGGGAGGGACATGGAAAGAAATAAATGCTGCAGATTTAGACAGGGCACCAGCATGCAAGCCTTGTCAGCTAATTCTAGAACTCCCGGCAGCTATTTTGCGTAAATTGAAAACGCTTGTTCCCGCCAAAAAGATTGATTGGACCATGTTAACGTCGTGCAAGCAGAAACATGATGAAACGGTTTCAGATTTCTTTACACGCTTTGAGGAGGCATTTCATGATTACAGTGGTCAATCTTTAACTGACGATACGGGTCGGCATTTGTTTGTAGATAAGTACGTGGCTAATCTCCTACCAGAGATTGCAAAGCGATTGAAGTCGAGTGAGAGTTCCTGGGCCACGGCGACCCCTGCGTCCTTGTTAACTATGGCTCAGTATTATGAGCGGCAGGAAGTGGAGGCTAAAGAGAATGTAGAGAAAAAGACGAAGGAATTGAAAACGAAGGTGATGTTGGCACAGGTTCGGGGAACACAGAGTAGAGGGAATGATAGAGGTAGACGAGGTGGAGGAAATGCGTCGTATGGTCGTACGGACATTGCGGAGGATCAGTGTGCTTATTGTAAGGAGTTTGGGCATTGGGCCGATGATTGTCCGGTACTTCGTGAACAGCGTAGTCAGCGTGGTCGAGGCAGTGGAAGGTCAAGAGGAGGTTATACTGGAGCGAGAGGTGGCGGAGGTGATCGTAGACAGGTTGAGGAGAGGGGCCGTGGCCAGGACGAACGAAATACGTTTGATAGACGGAATCAATATCAGATTTTGGAAGGAGAGAATGTGGAACATCAGGATTATGTGCATGCATAGGATTGCGTAGGATGGGGTAAGGAATCAGTCGAAGTGCCAGTAGATCAGCAAGGTCCATATGTAACAGCGGGTATTTTGGGTTCTACTGATCAGTTTCTAGTCGACACAGGAGCTACTCGTAGCGCTCTGTCGAAACACTTGGTTCCGAGGGCTCCCCTGTCTGGCGAAATGATTACGTGTGTAGGGTTTGATGGCACACCCTCCCCCAGCCCTTTGTCCAAGCCCCTTGCACTATGCATTGACAAGTACTTTAGTTTTGGCCAATTTTTGTTATCGCCCCATACCCCAGATAATATCTTGGGCATTGATTTGCTTAAATATTTTCGAGCAACAATACGCTGCGCTCCAGAAGGAGTGCGGGTTATTCTGAATGACAACTACCCTGATCCTGATGATTGCCCTGAACGTGACAGATTTTGTGTCATTTTAGATATTCCCGCTTTGGCCTCTCTGCCGCACACGTTGTGGGCGACATCAGATACGGATGTGGGAGAGATGCGTATTCCACCAATACATATCACTGTTAAGGAGGGGGCCCCTCTACCACGAGTGCCACAGTATAAGATCTCGAAGGAAGGCGAAATTGCACTAACACATATTGTTCAGGATTTGATTTCTGCAGGGGTAGTGGAGGAGGTCCCTTATAATGTCTGTAACAGCCCTATTCTACCAATTCTTAAGAGAGACTCAGATGGCAAGATCTATCGATTTATTATTGATTTGCGTGAAATAAATAAAATTGTCATTCCCCAATACCCAGTGGTGTCTGATATCACAACTTTGCTTACTTTGGTTCCACCGACAGCCACCACTTTTAGCGTTATCGATCTAAAGAATGCGTTCTTTTCTATCCCTGTTCACCCAGATAGCAGATATCTGTTTGGTTTTACGCTCAATAATAAATCGTATAGATTTTGTCGTGTTCCCCAAGGCTATACTGAGAGCCCTAGCATCTACAGCCAGGCTTTAAAACGACAACTAGATTCCTTCGAATTGCAGTCTGGCGTTGCGCTCATCCAGTACGTGGATGACCTTTTGCTTGCTGCTGACTCCTATACACAATGTGAACAAAGCACGCTTGCGTTGCTGTCCTTTTTGGCACAAAACAATCACAAGGTCTCCAAGAAAAAGCTTCAATACTGTAGACCCCAGGTGACCTACCTCGGTCATCTGTTGTCTAAGGAGGGGAGGGCATTAACATCTGATCGAATTCAGGCGATTTTAGATACACCAGTCCCCCGCACGCAGAGAGATGTGCGTGCCTTTATAGGGTTGACATCTTTTTGTAGACAATGGATCATGGGTTTCTCACATATCATAAAACCTCTGCTAGCATTATTGTCCAAAACTACACCGATGCCTCTTGAGTGGACAGACGAATGTCAGAAAGCCTTTGAACAGTTGAGACAGGCCCTTTGTTCTGCACCCGTGTTAGGAACACCAGACTACACGAAACTTTTCACATTGTACGTGCACGAGAATGATGGGTGCGCGTTGTCAGTGTTAGTGCAGTTACACGGGGATAAGCAGAGACCATGTGCATACTTCTCTGCCATTTTGGATCCTGTAGCACGAGGGCTGCCTGGGTGTTTTCGAGCAGTAGCGGCAACAGCAGTAGCCATACGACAGAGTGAGGGCATAGTGTTATCACACAAATTGTTGGTGTTGGTTCCTCACGCAGTAGACGCCCTGTTAAACCAAACAAAGACCCAATACCTCACGAGTGCACGACTTACAGGATATGAGCTGACACTTTTAGCGCCACACATAACATTGAAGAGATGCGCTACTTTGAACCCCGCGACTTTATTGCCCTATCCGGCCGAGGAGGGTCAGGAAGAAAAACATCATGATTGTGTTTTCTTGACTGAGGAACAGACAAAGGGTCGTGTTGACTTACAGGATGTGCCACTTCCAGATGTGGATGGGGAACTGTGGGTTGATGGATCGTGTTTGAGGCTGCCAGATGGCACGACTTCCGCAGCATATGCGATCACGACTCTTAAGACGGTGGTAGAAACAGCTAGAATACCACAAAAATCGGCTCAGGCAGCAGAGCTGATAGCTTTAACAAGAGCCTGCGAATTGAGTGCTGGCCTATGTGTGAACATATACACAGACAGCCGGTACGCCTTTGGAGTGGCCCATGACTTCGGGCTTCTTTGGAGGGAACGCGGGTTTCTGACGTCACATGGGGAGCACATTATGCATGGAGAGTTAGTGCGTGATCTCCTAAATGCGCTGCTTGGCCCTAAAAAAGTAGCAATAGTAAAGTGCAGTGCCCATAAGAAAATTACGGATAAGGTGGGCCAAGGAAATGCCTTTGCAGACAGCATAGCAAGGCAAACGGCTATGTCCCGAACTAGCTCCCCCATGTATGTGGTACAATCACAGGCTGAACGATGGAGTGATGCTAGAGCAGAGATACGGGATATACAAAATTCAGCTACAGAATCTGAGCTTGCGGCTTGGGCAGCAGATGGGGTGCTAGATGATGAGGGATGTTGGAGAAGTAAAGACATGGAGAAGTGGAAATTGCCTGCGGCTTACTTACAGGCGATGGTCCAGATGACACATGGACTGGCGCATGTCGGAGCTCTTGCAATCACTCAGCTTTTAACACGAGTTTGGGAACATCCCGAGATTGCGAACACTGCAAAGAGAGTAGTGCAGACCTGCCTGGTATGTTTGCAACATAATCCTGGAAAGGGGGCCTATACTCCGAAAGGAGGGTTCGTTCCACCTTCTGCACCGTTTGAAGTCCTTCAAATGGATTACATTCAACTCGAGCGCTGCAATAACCTGAAGTACGTCTTAGTGGTGGTGTGTGCCTTTAGCAAATGGGTTGAGGCCTACCCCACGAAAGACAATACGGCTTTGACAACAGCTAAGGTGTTGCTTAAGGAATTCTTTCCTCGCTTTGGAGTTTGCAAATTTTTGTGGAGCGATAATGGGCCCCATTTTGTCGGAAAGATTGTGGAATATGTACTGAAGGGGTTAGGGATTCAGCAAAAGTTCCACGCTGTATTCCACCCTCAGTCGGCAGGTTTGGTCGAGCGGTACAATGCCACGTTGAAGCTTAAGCTGGCCAAAATTGTGGCGTCTACATCATTGAAGTGGCCAGATGCGTTGCCGCTAGCACTACTGTCTCTTAGATCAGTGCCCCATTCACGAACTGGCCTTACACCTTATGAGGTGGTGTTTGGCCGCCCCATGAATATCTGGGGAGTGCCCAAGCCGCGATTAATACATGATGTGCCTTGTGTTATGATGAATGATTATTTGGCACGATTAACAAATGATTTGCTCTCCATTCATCAACAGGTTCGAGAAGCGCTCCCTGACAACTCTACTGGAGAAGGCCACGATCTTCGTCCTGGGGATCATGTGATGATCCGTTCGTTTGAAAGAGCAAGCAGTTTGGAGCCCAGGTGGAAGGGCCCCGAGCAGGTCCTTCTGGCAACCCGCACCGCCGTACGAGTGACCAACAGGAAGCGGTGGGTGCATTCGACTCACTGTCGTCGAGTCTCTCCGGATCTGGTGACTCCTGCTGTGCTTACTGATTATAAAGAGATCTTGGAGAAAGAAAAGAGCCCAGCTGTGACGTCGGCCGAAGTAGAGGGAGCCTTCCCGGACCAATCTGCTGCTGGAAGAGAGCGCTACAATCTACGACCGCGATAAAGAAGATTTTTTTTTCCTTTTTGAACTGGTTGGTAACCGCTCCAGGTTTGTGAAACGGAAACCGGGAATTCCAAGGGGGGGGGATCAGTTCTGCCAGAGTAGCGACACCCGTCTTGGCCCGGAGAAGAAAACAACGGCTACCTCGGAGTTCAGCACCGCATTTTTCTTTTTTTTTAGGTATACACGTATGTGTATCAGAGACCACTTGTGAGAAACTGTGAACAATTTGTGTCATTTGAGACTTTGCACAGAACTTTCTTGAACTATGGCATCAATGGCATCGCGTGATAAGAAAATACTGGGTGCCTTTCTTTTTGTTTTCACGATTGTGGTGATAGCTGTTATTGCCTGGGTAGTCGAACTTGTGGTGCCTGTACGTGAACATTTGCTGCCGACTACCCCGGCACCGTCTGAACATTTTCACTTTACCTTGCCTTTTCATGAAGAACGCCACCGTCAAACGTATTTAAATAACAGCTTCATTCAGATTCTTCACCACACACATAATATGACCAATACCTCTAATTGCTGGGTGTGTGGAATGTTGCCTGGGCACCAGAAGAGAGGGGGCACCCCACTTATTCCACTCCCGTTTTCGCATAATGGGTCTTGCAACGCCTGGTACACCCTCCTCTTTACCTTGAGATGGCCAACAAAAGGGGGGGTGCTTTTTCGCCTAAATAAAGAATGTCCCCATGACAAGGATGGGTTTCCACGGGCTGAGGGTACACGTTTTGAATGGGAGGAGTATAGGCCCGACAATGTATCTGCCCCACGAATATACAGCAATCAGCGAAACGTGAATGTATCCAGTGCTCATGTTATAAATGTCATTGCCACGAAAGCCGATTTATGTATCCGGAATAAGGGCACGATTGCTGTGGGGAAGAGTGAATGTAACATTACTCTCACGTTTGATAGCCCGAATGGCATTTCATTTGTTGCATCTCGAAACACCTACTTCATCTGTGGAACGAAGGGGTACCATCAGCTTCCAGTGGGGTGGTTGGGCACATGTTATGTATCGTTTGTGCTACCTCCTGTATTCATTGCCCCTCCGATGTATCACAATGACTATACTCTGTACCACGACTTTGTTTTAAACAGAGTTAAGCGAACTGTTGCACTAGAGGACATTGATCAAACGGACACTGCGTTGCAACAATATGTGGATTTCAATCTGGGACTATTCTCCTTTGTGGGGGCCGCACTGAACAGTCGGAAGATCAGACGCCTGACACGTGTTGTCGAGGCTGTTGCGAATGACACTGCTGTTGCCCTGGGGAATATTACCGAAGAACTGCAGATTTCCAGAATTGTCACCCTCCAAAACCGGATGGTACTGGATGTTGTTTTGGCTGATCGTGGGGGGGCATGTAGAATTATCGGAAGCAGCTGTTGTGTTTACGTGCCTGATAATTCCCCATCTGTGTATGATGCGATTTCCAAGCTGCACAAAATAGCTGCCGAAATACACCCGGACAATGGAACTTGGACACTTTCTGGATGGTTCTGGTCCATGATTGCAACTTGGGGCTGGAAACTGTTGACAATTCTCTGTATACTTGTGGGAGCAATGTTTTTTATCTGCTTGTGTATCCAATGTGGTCCTGCATTATGTTCACTGTGCCTATCGGCCTGTTTGCCATCGAGACGCGCTCTTGCCCACGATAAAATGATGCTACATAAGGAGGTGACACAAATTATGTTAATTGACATCGAGGACGAACATCCAGACTATGTTCATTATGAGGTAGATTCAGCTAAACGCTAAAAGGGTCGTCTGTTGTAATTGGCCCGTCCGTGTTAGCGATTAGCTGAACCTACACGTTGTCCTCCTTAACTTGGCTGTATACGATAAACGCCATTTTGAATACTGAGGCGGCCATCTTAGCTCATGAGCGGCCTCGTGGCCGACGTGCCCTTTAGTCCTTTGTCCGTTCCACTGACCACTTACATCTGCCCAGCAACAGGCTATTTTTAGTACTGGTCAAGCCACACATGCGCAGTTCTCACTGACCCGTATACCTTCAGGAATGTGCCACTAACTGACCAGCGGGTTTGAAACCCTCCAATGAGCTGGCAGTATTCCAAAACATGACCATGTATGTCTCTAAAACTGTGTCTTAACTTGTGCCGCCTATCTTTTATTGCCCCAAAATTGTATATAAACGGGGTCACACCGGTGTTCGGTGTGATACCTCTTGCAATACCGAAGGGTGCTGTTTGAGTGTACCACCACCCCATGGGGTTTTAATAAACTTGTTCTTTGCTTTTTACAGCTTCCGTGCCAACAGTTCTTTTGTGTATGTGGGTAATCTCTGGAGCGTGTAGGCCTTGGGAACCCTGAAATACTTCAATAGCAGGAAAAATCATCTTGCTAACAGTCACGTGGCAGTACACAACCTGGTCACACCACTTTGACATAGCTGTCACAGTCAGTCAAGTTGCCACAGGGGACACACACCATGACCACGTCTCTTGGGTGTGGTGTGATTTACCCAGTCTGGTGTAGGTATGTGTCAGACGTGGGTAGTTGTTCTGTATGCGTTGCTCCCATAACAGGAGTCTAGTAATTGTAGCTACTTAGGGGTAGGTCACCTAGTCAGGTGTGCTTGTGTAGAGTGCAACAGCCCATTGCCCACAGTCTGTCCTGCCACCCTTGTCCTGTGCGCCATTCATGACATCAACAGTACTGCATCATGTTGATGATAGTTCACATAACCCTAGGACACAATTGTAGGTACTCCCTACGTGGACAACTAGTTTTGTCACAATGATCTGTACACCTCAATGTGACTCTCCTGGGCCATGCTGTGATAGCAGTTTGGCATCCAAACCCCCCTCCAGCATTTACTATCCCACACAGGTGTGTCTTGCCATCCATGTATGTAGTTGTTAGTGATTTCTGACTGATGTGTGTCCTCACACGGAATCTGATACAAGTGTGTGGATTGCTGATGTTTGTTGGATACCCTTGCATTGTATACATTTGCACACACATATCATTTTATGCTGTGGTTCAAAGATAAATCGACAAATGCGTATGTGGTTCAGTGTATTTATTTGGTGATCTTGTGCAGGAAATGTGAATAGGTGCTGTACATAAAGGGGTTGAATCCAAAGTTCAGTGGTGGAGATGAGATGCCTTACAGTTACTGTCAACATAGTCCAGGCCACAGTGCTTGGCATCATCGGGTAGACTGTGACCAGCAAGTCCATGTGGGAGAGTCGCATAGGGGATACTGTTGCACCCATGGGCAATATGCCAGGTCCTGTGTCCTGGGAGTTGTGCATGGCCCACTTCCCCTCAATGTCTTAGCCGTGGACGACCCACCTTCCTTGGGGGACCCTCAGGTGCAGGCCTGGACGATGCATGGGACGCTACGTCAGAGAGTTCCTCCTCCTCCTCCCCCCCCCTCCCTGCGGCTGGTGTCACACTTTGCCGTGATGTTGCTGGCCTTGTGACACAGGGAGGGTGCTGAATGTTGGCAGCTATCTGACGTAGCAATTGGCTCATTTCCCGATGCACCGTCAAGAGCTGAGCCAGACTTTCTTCCACCCGTCCATAATGTTGTTGTTGCCTGGCTATTTGCTCTGCCTGCTGTTCTTTCACCTGGTTGAGGACCTCCGCAAGATGGCCTGCCTCCCTGGTGTCCCGCTGATAAGCCTCCAGGATGTTAGTGAGTTCAGGCATACCGGGCCCTGCAGCTGGCTGGCCAGATTCCTGCCTCCGCCTTGCACCTCTCCCACCACCCTGACCCACATGTGCACCGCCTGCGCTTGTGGGCACATCCGGTCGACGGGCCCCCCGAGTGCTGGCAGAGTGGAGGTTGTCTGCCACCTCAGGGGCGCCCGACAAAGGGCATCCCTCATCTTCAGACAGGCCCTCTGATGGATCATGTGCAGGGCTCTGACCTGTCTGCTGTGATGTGTTGGGAATGGTTCAGGTGGTTGGCAGAGATGTAGCTGGTACAGTTGCTGCAGGTGTTTGGGATCCAGAGGTGCCAGGTTGGTTGGGGTCATCCACAGTGCGTTGAGTGGCGTGGCTGTCGGTGGGGTCTGTGTCTGGCTGAGCCTGGGACTGGGATCCTTCTCCCCCCTGGGGGGGGGGGCTCCACAGGTTGCCCTGTGTGTGGGAGAGAGAGACACTGTTAAGGCACTATCAAGTGACATCTTGTTTATTTATCCATTATCTGCATCACAGTTCCACATGCTTTAGATTGTTGTCATTGTTCAGTTGTGCATGTAGTGGTAGTAAATTGACATGTACTCAGGGGTATTTTCATTCTTCCATTCTCTTGACAATGACTGACACAGCCATTGCTGTGTCTTGTCTTGCCGGCACAACACATGTTAAGCATTGCTAAGGTTCACGCAACATCCAGGATATGGTGAAAATCCTTATGTCTGCGTCAAGCATGCACAGAGTTTAGATGCAGCATGTTGATGTAAGACACAGGGCATCATTAATTTGCATAACATCAACTACTTTGGATGTATTTTGCTGTTCCGTGATGGCCACACAATGCCAACACCCCTGGAACTGTACACACACTTATCGATCATGGCTTTTGAACGTGTCACTTCTCTAAGACGCATCACCTTGTCAATACCCATGTCCATGTTGTTACTTACGTGCATCCACATCAGTCATGAGATGGGGCACGTGCAATGTTTGAGAGGCACAATGGACTGGAGCTTCTGCAATGTGCATGTATTACTTGTATGCGTATTCATATGAGTGAGTGTTTAGTTGTGATACATGACAATTGTGACATTGTTGCACTCCTATGCTTGTCCCCAGGGGATGGGTTTCTGTAAGGGGGGTGTATGACAGGCCATGTTAGTAGTTTCCGTGTGATTTGCAAGCGTCCATCATTCATTATTTGGCTGCCCCCTGATGTGGCATGCTGGCATATTTGTGATTTTGGGTTCATGCACAGGATGTGTGAGCTTGTCCTGGTGTTTGTGTTTGCAGTGATCACATGAGAGACTTGTGGTGCCTACACCTGTGCCCATTGTGTACTACAGAGCATTCCCAAATGTGTGTCCTGAAACACAGTACATTGTCCACTGCAAATGGTGGGTGTGTTGCAGGCAATTAGTAGATGACTGCTGTCCCTGGACATTCAGCTCTATGGTGTTTTGAAAGCCTGTGCAGTGCTTGGATGCAACTGTCTGCGTGCCCAGGGGGCTGAGGTGAGGTGACTGAGGCAGGTAGACAGAGGGATGGAGGGAGACAGAGGGGGGGAGGGAGTGCAACAAGGGGAGGGGGTGACAGGGGGAGGGGGCGACAGAGGGAGAGGGCAACAGAGGGAGTGGGCGACAGTGGGAGTTGGAGGGAGAGGGAGACAGGGATGGAGTCAGGTTGTTTGTGCGTGCTTGCTCGCTACACTGCCTTACTGTGCCACAAAATGTTGCTTCTCTGGAAGGTGTGTCCACCACATGAAATTGTTTGGTAACTGTAGTATACTATATTGTGTGATATTTCCCTATCCCTGTGCATTGGGCATGGTGCTTGGGTGTGTCCCTGGGACATATGGGATGGGAGTAGCCTCCTACCCTCCACCTTCCACCCTTTGTGCCTCCCCCTTGCATAAATCCCCATGTTGTTTAGTCATGCTGGGACTCATGGCCACCCACCCCATGCTGCTGGGCACTGTTGTAAGTCCACCCCTGTAACATGTTTTTCTTGTACACTCACCAGGCTCAACGGCTCCTCCTATTCCGTGTACTCGCACCGGTGCCAGCAGCTCCATGACTTTCTGCTCCCAGGGATGGTATACAGGAGGTCTGCGGGGACCACCACCTCCAGTGTAGTGTGCATTGGCTTAGTCCTGGTCCATCTTCTTCTTGACCATCCTCCGCAGATCATACCACCTGTTCTGGCATTCCCCCCTGGTGCGCCTGATAGGTGCAACAGCATTGACCCGGTCTACGATCCTCTCCCACAGGCAAGTTTTTTCTGCCATGCTGGTCTGTCTGACCAATGCGCCAAACAGCTGTGGCTCGACTCTGATGATTTCATCTGTAAGGATCTCCAACTCTGGGTTAGTGAACTTTGGATTCTTGTGTGTGGTCATGGTGTGGGGTGTATGTGATTGAGGGGGTGATGGTGTGTATGGATGAGGGTGTGCGGTTCTGATTGTGAAGGGGATGGTGTGGGTGTAGATGTTATAGGGTATATGTGTGAAGGTATGTTGCTGCAATTGTTGGTGTGCTCTCAGTTTCTTCGCAATAATGGGTATGTTGCAAAAGGATGATGGGTTCTATGTGTGGACCCTTTTATTGGTGAAAAAGTGGGTGTGGCTTATTTTGAATTGGTTGGGTGTGTCATATATGGGGTGGGTGTCAGTGTTGACCTCTGTTTGCCTGTTTAGCTGTGACCAGTACATTCTTACTCAATGGTGTGTACACAGGAGACATGTTTGGTGTTGTTGTGCTGGTTTGGGTGTTGGCGTTGTGTGTGTGTGGTACTTGTGGGTGCGATCGAGTTGTACGGGCCGTTGGCGGGGGGGCTCGCGTACGCTTGTTGGCGGGGTGTGTGCGCGGTACTTGTGCGTGCAATCGAGTTGCTTGGGGTGGTGCGTGCGGTACATGTGCGTGCGATCGAGTTGTACGGGCCGTTGGCGGGGTGGGGGGCTCGCGTACGCTTGTTGGGGGGGGGTGCGTACGGTACTTGGGTGTGCGATCGAGTTGTACGGGCCATTGGCGGGTGGGGGGCTCGCGTACGCTTGTTGGGGGGGTGGTGCGTATGGTACTTGGGCGTGCGATCGAGTTGTACGGGCCGTTGGCGGGGTGGGGCTCGCGTACGCTTGTTGGGGGGGGTGGTGCGTACGGTACTTGGGCGCGCGATCGAGTTGTACGGGCCGTTTGCGGGTGGCTCGCGTACGCTTGTTGGGGGGTGGTTCGTACAGTACTTGGGCATGCGATCAAGTTGTACGGGCCGTTGGCGGGTGGGGGGCTCGCATACGCTTGGTGGGGGGGTGTGCGTGCGGTACTTGTGCGTGCGATTGAGTTGCTTGGGGTGGTGCGTGCAGTACATGTGTGTGTGATCAAGTTGTACGGGCCGTTGGCGAGGGGGGGGCTCGCATACGCTTGTTGGGGGGTGGTGCGTTTGGTACTTGGGCGTGCGATCGAGTTGTACGGGCCGTTTGCGGGGGGGCTCGCGTATGCTTGTTGGGGGGGGTGTGCGTGCGGTACTTGGGCGTGCAATCGATTTGTACAGGGCGTTGGCAGGTGGGGGGCTCGCATACGCTTGTTGTGGGGGTGTGCGTGCGGTACTTGTGCGTGCGATTGAGTTGCTTGGGGTGGTGCACGCAGTACATGTGCGTGCGATCGAGTTGTATGGGCCGTTGGCGGGGGGGCTCGCGTACGCTTGTTGGGGGGTGGTGCGTACGGTACTTGGGCGTGCGATCGAGTTGTACGGGCCGTTTGCGGGGGGCTCGCGTACGCTTGTTGGGGGGGTGTGCGTGCGGTACTTGTGCATGCGATCGAGTTGCTTGAGGTGGTGCGTGCGGTACATGTGCGTGCGATCAAGTTGTACGGGCCGTTGGCGGGGGGGCTCGCGTACGCTTGTTGGGGGGGTGTGCGTGCGGTACTTGAGCGTGCGATCAAGTTGTACGGGCCGTTGGCGGGTGGGGGGCTCGCGTACGCTTGTTGGGGGGGGTGTGCGTGCGATACTTGTGCGTGCGATCGAGTTGCTTGGGGCGGTGCGTGCGGTACATGTGCGTGCGATCGAGTTGTACGGGCCGTTGGCGGGGGGGCTCGCGTACGCTTGTTGGGGGGGTGGTGCGTACGGTACTTGGGCGTGCGATTGAGTTGTACAGGCCATTGGCGGGTGGGGGGCTCGCGTACGCTTGTTGGGGGGGTGGTGCATACGGTACTTGGGTGTGCGATCGAGTTGTACGGGCCATGGGGGGGGCTCGCGTAGGCTTGCGCGAGGGGTACACGTGTGGTATGTATTGATTGCGCTTGCTGTGAGGCATGGGATCCCGTACTAATCCATCTTCATGCGCGACTACTTTGGCCCGTACGAATCGCGTACTGGGTTCCCCAACTGGATCGTACTTGTGTGGTTGTACGGCAGGTTTACAAATCGTACGGTTTGATTTCCGACGCTGAGTCGTACGGGGCTTCAACTGTTGTTCGTACGGATGGCTGATATTCGTACGGGAATAGGCGCAAATGGATCGTACTACGCAGGTCGGATGCTTTTTTTCTATTCGTACGGATTCGGCTACGAATACGAATCGTACGGGGGATGTTTTTTACTGGATCAGAATCGAGCCCTTAGAAGAATTTGCAAGTGAAACCACTCAATGTTAGTCCATCAAAGAAAATTCACTTAGGAGGTAAATAGTGTTATCGTTACCTTTTCTTACTCAGCGGTGGATCCTGGATCCAGCACTTGTGCATCTCCTCTAAACAGTTGAAAGAATACAAATTACCAAAGATGCACGGAAGCCCACGTATCTTTTTTTCTAAATATCGCTAGAATGTGCGGATCATGCGTGCAAACCGCGATTTTACCCCAAAAAGAAATGGGTCTCTGGGGGTCCTTGTGGGACCCTCTGAGCAGACCTAGAGCATCAGGGTGTGTTTACCCTCTCCCTATTCACATTTTAAACACACATTTCACATGATTCTTCAGCCTCCCTTCTACCGAGGCATAAAATGGCTGCCAACAGTTTCTAGTTTCGAATGTTGACAACCACTTGTCAGCCAATTAGCATTCAGCGCGTGATCGAAAGGGTACCTTTATGGCACGATGACATTAAGCGGAATATCCGTATAATTTTTTTTTATAGTCAGCGTTGCCCCACTCACATGGCCAATTCGGGCACCAGGGTCCTCATCCCCCGGGGCATGGCTAATTATGTATTTTTATTTTATAGAGGAGGGCTGATCCCCTAAGCATGCTCCGGGGGTTCCTGAAAGGACCCCCAAGGCCTAAAAATGTTTAAAAAAATAAAATTGCGGCATGTGCGTAGGATACGTGTATCCCGAGGGAAAAAAAAGAAAACCATAGTCCGCTTAGTGCTAATTAGTCCCCGGGGGGACCAAGTCCCGGGGGCAATGTGGTTTATTATAAAGGGGGGCCAAAAGGGACCCCCCAGCCCGAGGGACTGCCACCTCCCAGGGCTGTTTTTAAAATATATGTGCGGGGGTTCTTAGGCCCCTCCAGCCCCGGGGACCACTACCCCTCGGGGCTTTAAAACATGAATTGAGGGGGGCTCAGAGGCCCCTTCAGCCTCGGTGATCGCCACCCCCCGGGGCTTTAAAATATTAATTGAGGGGGCTCTGATGCCCCCCAGCCCTGGGGACTGCCACCTCCCAGGGCTTCTTGAAAGTGTTGGAGGGGGGCCACCTGGCCTTCCTCCTGAAGCCCAAGATGACTGTGGGGACTGCCATCCCCCAGGGCCGGCTCCTGTAGTGTCTTGGGGTGCACACCCCTGGAACTCTCCCATTTGCAATGGCAGGGTGGGAGCTTTCCTATTAGGAAGACAGAGCTTATACAGGCCATTTCTAGGTTGGCAGTGTGTGTGGACTACGGTTTGGCTGGCCCTGATGGGGAGCAGATAGTATTTCTGCTCCACGTAGTTTTGTGTACCCCCTAAATCAGAAGGGAACTAATGCAGGCCTATTTTTTTATTTTATTTAGTTTTGTGTACCCCCTTTGGAGCTGCTTAAACATTCTAACATATAATTTCTGCACACTCTTTTCTATGTTGGACAGCAGAGTGTTAACCAAGTGTCTTTGTCATCATATATGATATCTTTTTTCTCTTTTCTGTATTTGAACCTGACTTTTTTACAGTATTCTTCTATCTCTCATGCCAATCAGTTCCACAGTGTAGCGTCCGTTTGTTCCAGTGTTCATTGTATTGGGGTTCTTTTGCTGACTTACCAGTTTGTGTACATGATCCGCTGTCCTATTTGTGGTGCCTTCTGTGTATCCTCTTTTATATCTGACCTTGGTTCTTCAGTGCTTGATCCAGTGTCCTGAACATACCAGTACATCTGTAGACATGTACTTTACTTCTTTCCATTTCCCTCCCTCCACCCTAATTGACAATGTAATGGGGGAGGCAAAGTAAGGGGCTGTGGTCGTCACTTTCTCAAGCTCGCAACACAGTAGGTAGGACCTGGATTAAGAAACCCCGCCTCCACCACTCATGGACCCTCCTGCCCCTTGCTGCCACCTCCTTTGTTATGCTTTATCTAATAAATCTCTGTACTTGACCTGGTCCTCCTCCAGTGTGTTCTCATCATAGTACAAGCACATACAATCCATTATTTCATGAGCCCTTACCCACTCTCTATGTGTTGGTACCGTTATCAGATATTGCACATTATACAACACCTTGAGTGTACCCGCCTTCAAAACGCCTCCACTGGCCATTGTACATGCAGATCTTGGACCACCCTTTTCATGTATTCTTTCATCCTGAAATGTAGCCTCTAACCTCTGTTCTTCACTTCCTACTTTCCTCTTTTAAATATTGAACTCATCTTGGAAAGATCTTACCAACTTTTCCAGAGAAAAAGTAAGAACGTTTGGAAATCTCTTTATATGTGAGCTCTGCATGCCATTCCTAATACCCAATCATTAAATTACATGGTTTGCACCATTCTGTAATGCGCTTGAGTTGTCTGGCTTTGTGTGTCATGATCATGAAAGTGAGCATATTCCTGTATATCTTAAATAAAGCACTTGACACAATGCATAGTGACACTGTATTCATTTATTGTTTTTATTTATTTAATGTTTTCAAAATAATTTACACTCAACTTTAAACTTTGTGCCTTCATTTACAAAATAAATATTAAATACATTTCACAGGAAGCACCACATATGATGATATTACAGTAACAAAGTTGTACAAATATTTTACATGTATCACAATTATTTTCTGTGAGCACCTCAAACACTGAAAATACAGTACAGAAGCTTTTAAAATAGTTACAGTGTATCAAAAAATATTTTACGTGAGTACCTCAAATGCTGAAATACAGTAACGTTTTTAAAATAGTTTCAATGTATCAAAAAAAAGTTTAACGTGAGCACCTCAAACACTGATATTACAGTAAAGAAGTTTTTAAAATAGTTTCGATGTATGACAAAATATTTTGTGAGCACCACAAACGTCGATATTACAGTAAAGAAGTTGTAAAAATAGTTGCAGTGTAGCTGAAAATATTGAACGTGAGGACCAGAAACACTGATAGAACAGTAAACAAGTTGTGAAAATAGTTTCTATGTATCTGAATAACTCATTTCACTTTACTGAGAACATGTTTCTTTACTACTGACAGATCTTACAACTTACAGATGGAAAATGTCACTTACACAGTAAGCATTTCTTCAAGGCATGTATGGTTGTAGATTCACATGGTTTTTATAGTCCTGCCATCTCGTGTTGGGCTCTTTGCAAGTTGTTTTTCTTTGAAGAAGTCATTTTAGTTATGTGGTAAGGCTGTCCCACCCTTTTGAATACATTGGGGGCAATTTACCTGTTTTAGGCTCCAAACGAACAATAGACTGAAATGTGTGCACACATTGAATCAGAATAGACTCATAAAAATTTAAATCTATCAGTTCTGGAGGAATAGTTCCCAACTCAAGAATATTATGCACAGCTCTAGCAGGCATTTTGTTCTTGTTTAATTTGTTATAACAATATTTACAAATACGTTGATCAGAACCCAAATCAAAACAATTCTCTACCAACAAAAAAGTTGTAAATTCCTTCCAGTCATTAATATTTTATCTTTCTCTTTTTAAATACAGATCAACAGTCCTAGTCTGATTTTTATAATGAGTTGGTCGACATTAAATGTAAGAATAATTTGGCCTTTTACCTGAAATCACCTTAAAATTCATAATTTCTTGTTAAATTTTCTTGTACTAGAATGTTGTACATTCTCTTCCACATTTCCTTCTATTAATGTATCATTTTCTGCACTGTCTTGCTTACCACCATAGTAACTAAACCCAATTTCTTCACAGACGTTCATTACATCTGATACTGATCCACGCAAAAGAGCACTGTTCAACTTTTTAAACTTTTTTTTACTGCTGGACGTTTTGCATAATACAATGTCCTGACTAATTTCCTCATTTGAGTATGATGTACTGCTAACATCCTGAAATGTTGAAAAACACTTTGACATACTTTTTTTGAAAGACAAGCCAGAGAATGACCTTTTTTTAGCCTATTTGTAGGGCTTGCCTATTGGCTTTGGCATGATTCTATGTCTCTTTTGCCTCTTTTCGGGCCTAGAGGCCTAAACTAGAGGGTAGCCATCTTTCCTTTGCAGTATTTATCTATTTGCAGTGTTTGCCTATTAACTTTGGCATGATTCTATGTCTCTTTTGCTTGTTTTTGGGCCTAAAGGCCTAAACTAGAGAGCAGCCATCTTGTCTTCCTGCCTCAGTTGTCTGAGGCGCTTGTAGGTCAGAAGTGATGTTTAGAGTTGAGCCTGTTATTCACTGGTTAGAAACCGGTGAGGACCGGCCCTTATCGAAGGAATCTGCTTACTTCTCCGGGCTCTAGACGCAACTACAGCTGGCCACTGCGGGAGATCAGGGAGCTCGGGGCTTCGTGCAGGAATTCGGTGGAAGGCGGGATGCTTGCTGGAAATTTCCATGAGCAGAGAGCTTCCCATATTATCAGAGAACAGAAGAGCAGTCAGATGGTTTTTGGAATTGAAGCAGTCAGATGGTTTTTGGAATTGAAGAAATCGGTTGGATCAGTTTTGTCAGATGGAGTCAGTTAGTTTGCAGAGCTGGAGCTGAGAGCTGGAGCTGTGAGTTGGACAGCTGATCTGTGGAGCAGTTACCAGGCAAGTGGAAGAGTTAGAATTGTTAGCAGACGATGAAGTTACATTTGGAGTGCAGTTGGAGTGAAGCTAGTACGTTGGTGAAAGTGAAGGAGAGAGAGTCCTGATTCCACCAGAGAGAGGAACAGACAGTTGGACCCTTCTTAACAGAGTGAAGTATTCTTAGCTAGTTTGCACTATACATAATCATTCATCCCCTTTTGTTTTCTAGTTTATATTTAGGTTCCTGTTTGCATCAATAATTCCCTACTGTATTATTGCAATGTTTTCTTTGTCTTGTTCTCTTTTTAATAAAGACCACAATACCGGCCTGTACATCATGATTAATCACTTTTCTTTCAGCTACGTGTGAGTTGGTATTTTAGTAATAAAGCTTCCTTTTTGTCATTCTAATAAAGTGACCCCAATGTGCATTAGTATCATTCGTATGTTTTCCTTTGGGAGGGAGTAAGTGGGCTTTTCATAGCCAGGTGCTGACGTACAGAAGGCTGGTGATCCCCTTATTACAGGTAACTGAAGACAGTGAATTGTACTGCTTCTGATCAGAGAATAACTGCAAATGCATTAGTCAGATCTGTGTATCTTTTAGGTGTGTATGTGTGCATTCTCATGATTAAATATTTTCCCTTTCATCTATATTGCTATTCCTCCTTATCATCCGATTAGTGTGTAAAGAAGCCCCGAAACGTAGTAATTGCACTTGAGAGTTGTTTACTAAGACAGAATTAACCTTTCATTTTAGCCAGGTGCTGTCGAATAGAAGGATGGGCAATTCCCTTCTTACAGGTAACTGAGAAATGGAAGACAGGGTAGTTTTGATAGGAAATAACTCCCAGTAAATATTAGGTACTTAGGAACTTCCCAATAGAGAGAGAGAGAGAGCAGAAGGTATTAATAGGACAGTGAGATCGCTCAAGATAGGGCGTTTATGAGAACACCAATTTGTTTTTAGTGTGAAATGAGATTGCTCAAGATAGGGCATTAGTGAGAACACTAGATTGTCGCTGGGCTATAAGTTGAGATCATAGGATGAGACATGGAATTCCATAGTTATTAGTGACTATTCTTAGTAATCCCTTACATCTAGCAGTGTTTTTGATGGTATAAGCTTGTATATTGCGAATTTCCCATTCCCGGGTAAGTACTCAGGTACTGTTGTAAATAGGATCCGGGAAGGGATGGTGTTACGTTTTGGCCGTGTTGGTTGCATCTAGGTGAGTGGATAGTTTTTGGTCAGAGAATCCGGTCATTACACATTGCAAACCAGTATTTTCTCTCACTCTGCAAAAAATAAAGTCTGTGTCCTGTAGGATGTTTGGATTTCCAGCCCATTACACAGATGAGTCCTACATGGGACGTAGTAGTCAATCGGCATTGAGGAGTTGAAGTCCCCTGCCATCGTCTGTTTACACACAATGTTAACTTCCTTTTTGTCTCACAGGTTGTGTTTCACAAATTAGCGTCACCCCCACAAAAAACATACAAAGCTCCACGTTCGTGTATTCTGTGTGGATTTCCAGTCCATTACACAGATGTGTCCAACATAGGACGTAGTAGTCGATAGGCGTTGAGGAGTAGAAGTCCCCCGCCGTTGTCATCTCGACGTTTAGCGTTGAAGGCGTACATACAAAATACATACTCTACATAACCTCGGGACGATCGCACGTCCCCCTCAAGATGATGAAACGTTCAGATGTCTCCACTATCAACTATTGATGCTACTTTCTGTGCCTACCATGGTGAAATATGAAAGAAGATTTGAGCAAGTTGAGAACTTGGTAAAAGAAATCAAATCTGTCAGCCACATGCAAGGAAGGCTGCAGAAGCACAAACTACACACTCCCGACTCGGTGATGTAGTTACAAAAAATAACAATACAGGGCTCTTATGAGGCCTAATAATTTGAATGAGTAAGTTGACATTTCATGTTGCTTCGCAACTTTGAAGAAGTATTACAGTGGCTTTGTTAAGCTTTTCATTCTACATGAACGCAAAATAAGGTGTAAAGGAATTTTAAAGTATGAGTCCGTAGAGGGAGCCTGAGAAACGTCAGCCAAATGCAAGAAAGGCTGCAGAAGATGAAACTAGACACTCCCGACTTGGTGACGTACTTGCAAAAAACATAACAACACAGGGCTCCTATGAGGCCCTGTAATTGGAATGAGCAAGTTGACATTTCATGTTGCTTAACTTGGATGAAGAATTAAAGTGGCTTTGTATATGAAAGAAGATTTGAGCAAGTTGACAACTTGGAACAAAAAATAAAGTCTGTGTCCTGTAGGATGTTTGGATTTCCAGCCCATTACACAGATGTGTCCAACATGAGTCGTATTAGTCAATCGGCGTTGAGGAGTAGAAGTTCCCTGCGGTCGTCAGCTCGACGTTCAGCGTTGAAGGCATACTTTCAAAATACATACTCTACACAACCTAAAACAACAATACTGGACTCTATTGAGGGGTTGGAATCAGAATAAGAATTGGTAACCAAATCCAACAAAGGCAGTAGATGTGCAAATTACCCACTGCGTGGACGGGGACGTAGTTGAATGAATGAATGAATGAAGGGAGACTTAGTCCCGCGCAATTTAGCCCAAGGGCATCAAAGCGCCAGATAAAAACAACAATCAAGCTAAACAGGTCTCAAATCACCGAATCCATGACTATGGATATGCCTCTCAAAAAAGCCAGGTTTTGAGTTCTTTTCGAAAGCATGCCAAAGAGGGCTGTCCACCAGTGCATGAGGGAGAGAGTTCCAAAGCTTAGGAACTAAAGTGGAAAAAGCCCTGCCTCCCCATCTTGCTCTTACAAATCTGGGGACCACGAAGAGATTTTTGGGTGAGGACCGAAGAGCTCTGCTAGGCAGGTAGGAAACTAGGAGAGACCTAATGCCTTCTGATCCATAGACATTGACAGCCCCATGGGCGAGGCAAAGGAGCTTGAAGGAGATCCTGGACTGAACGGGTAGCCAGTGAAGCTCTCTCCTGGCCGAGCAGACTGACGAACGCATAGGGAGGTTAAGGACCAGCCTGGATGCGGCGTTACCAAAAACAACAATAGTGGGTTCTATCAAGAGCCTGTAATTGGAATAAGAATTGGCAACCACATCCATTGAAGGCAGCAGACGTGCAAATTACCCACTTCTTTATCGGGGATGTAGATACCAAAAACAACAATACTGGAGCCTATTGAGGGCCTGTATTTACAGTTAAAATGAGAATTGGCAACCACATCCAATGAAGGCAGCAAATTACCCACTGTCCTGTCGGGGACTTAGTTATCAAAAATAACAATACTGGGCTCTATCGAGGGCCTGTAATTGGAATTAGAAATAGAATAAGAATTGGCAACCACATCTAACGGAGGCAGCAGACGTGCAAAAATCCCACTGCCTTGTCGGGAAAGTAGTTACCAAAAACAACAATACTCAGCTCTATCGAGGGCCTGTAATTACAATTAGAACAGGAATTGGCAACTATATCCGACAAAGGCAGCAGACGCGCAAATTACCCACTGCCTTGTCGGGGACATAGTTACCAAAAACAACAATACTTGAATCTATCGAGGGCCTGTAATTGGAATTAGATTTGGCAACCACATCCAACAAAGGCAGCAGAAGAGCAAATTACGCACTGCCTTGTCGGGGATGTAGTTGCAAAAAACAACAATACTGGACTTTATCGAGGGCCTGCAATTGGAATTAAAATTAACAACCATCTCAAACGAAGGCAGCAGACACGCAAATTACCCACTGCCTTGTTGGGGAAGTAGTTACCAAAAATAACAATACTGGGCTCTTTCGAGGGCTTGTAATTGGAATTAGAATAAGAATTGGCAACCACATCTAACGAAGGTAGCAGATGTGCAAATTACTCAATGCCTTGTCGGGGGAGTAGTTACCAAAAACAACAATACTAGGCTCCATTGAGGGCCTGTAATTAGAATAAGAATTGGCAACCACATCCAAAGAAGGCAGCAGATGCTCAAATTACCCATTGCCTTGTTGGGGAAGTAGTTACCAAAAACAACAATACTGGACTCTTTGGAGGGTTTGGAATTAGATTTAGAATAAGAATTGGCAACCACGTCCAATGAAGGCAGCAGACGCGCAAATTACCCACTGCCTTGTCGGGGATGTAGTTACCAAAAACAACAATACTGGACTCTATCGAGGGCCTGTAAATTGGAATTAGAATAGAATTGGCAACCACATCCAATGAAGGCAGAAGATGCGTAAATTACCCACTGTCTTGTTGGGGACGTAGTTAACAAAAACAACAATACTGAACTCTATCAAGGGCTTGGAATTAGAATAAGAATTGGCAACCACATCCAATGAAGGCAGCAGACGTGCAAATTACCCACTACCTTGTTGGGGAAGTAGTTATCAAAAACAAAAATACTTTGCTCTATTGAGGGCCTGTAATTAGAATTAGAACAAGAATTGGCAACCATATCCAGCGAAGGCAGCAGGCGCGCAAATTAACCACTGCCATCCAATAAAGGCAGCAGACGTGCAAATGATCCACTGCCTTGTCGGGGAAGTAGTTACAAAAAACAACAATACTGGACTCTATGGAGGGCTTGGAATTAGAATTAGAATGAGAATTGGTAATCACATCCAACGAAGGCAGCAGATGCGCAAATTACCCACTGCCTTGTCGGGGATGTAGTTGCCAAAAACAACAATACTGGACTGTATCGAGGGCCTGTAATTGGAATTAGAATTTGAATAAGAATTGGCAACCACATCCAATGAAGGCAGCAAACACGCAAATTACCCACTGCCTTGTTTGGGACATAGTTACCAAAAAAAAACAATACTGGACTATATTGAGGGCTCGTAATTAGAATTAGAATAAGAATTAGCAGATTAATGCCTCCTTCCTTTTTGGGGCTGGGTCTCCCTACACAAATTCTTCTGAAGAGTTTTCAGATAAATTCTTAGGTAGTTACCAAAAACATCAATACTGGACTCTATCGAGGGGTTGGAATTAGAATTAGAATAAGAATTGGCAACCACATCCAACGAAGGCAGCAGACGCGTAAATTACCCACTGCCTTGTAGGGGAAGTAGTTACCATAAACAACAATACTGGACTCTATCGAGGGCCTGTAATTAGAATTACAAGTGACAACCACATCCAACGAAGGCAGCAGACGTGCAAATTACCCACTGCCTTGTCGAGAAAGTAGTTACCAAAAACAACAATACTAGGCTCTATTGAGGGCCTGTAATTAGAATTACAAGTGACAACCACATCCAACGAAGGCAGCAGACGTGCAAATTACCCACTGCCTTGTCGAGAAAGTAGTTACCAAAAACAACAATACTAGGCTCTATTGAGGGCCTGTATTTAGAATAAAAATTGGCAACCACATCCAACGAAGGCAGCAGACGTGCAAATTACCCATTGCCTTGTCGGGGAAGTAGTTACCAAAAACAACATTACTGGACTCTTTGGAGGGTTTGGAATTGTAATTAGAATAAGAATTGGCAACCACATCCAATGTAGGCAGCGACATGCAAATTTCCCACTGCATTGTTTGGGACGTAGTTACCAAAAACAAAAATACTGGACTGTATCAAGGGCTTGGAATTAGAATTAGAATAAGAATACCAATTGGCAACCACATTCAATGAAGGCAGCAGACGCGCAAATTACCCACTGCCTTGTTGGGGAAGTAGTACCCAAAAACAACAATAGTGGGCTCTATTGAGGGCCTGTAATTAGAATTAGAATACGAATTGGCAACCATATCCAATGAAGGCAGCAGATGCGCAAAGTAACTACTGCCTTGTCGGGGAAGTGGTTACCAAAAACAACAATACTGGACTCTATCGAGGGCTTGGAATTAGAATAAGAATTGGCAACCACATCCAATGGAGGCTGTCATGACCTGACAGAAAGACGACGGACAAGGCGACAGGACAGTAGGGACAGTAGACACTAGGACCCTGTGGGTCGTGAGGGAGGTGACCAGGTCACCGGACACCACATCCGGTCAGGGGACAGGAAGAGGACAGATTCGACCAGGGCGACCAAGGAGAAGGACGTGCATGTAACCAGCAGTATATAATATCGAAATAAAGAAGCGTGATTGCACCTACCTGTGTCCGTGAGTGATTGCGCTGCGCAGTGCCAACCTCGTAGACACGACAACTGGCGACGAAGGGTGTGAAGAGAACCGACGTGCATCCTGACGCCGTCGACATCGGAAGAACCAGGTGCCCACCCTGGATGTGCCCAAAAGCAGAAGAAGAGTGGAGAAGAAGAGCGAAAAGAAGCGACATCGGAGCCCACCCGACCGCCTCTGACGAACAATCCGGCAAAACTAGGGTAAGCGCGAAGAAACGCGCGAAATCTCAAAATAGGCGCGAGCTCTCGCGAGAGTCTCGCGGCCATTTTGAGATCAGGCGGCTAGGCCAATCAGAGGCGAGAACGGGGAAGCGGCCATTTTGGGGCCAGGCAAGCGAGATCTCGAACGCGAAATCTCGCGAGAAGAGCGGCGGCCATTTTAGAAAAAAGGACAAAAGCGGAAAAGACATAGAAATAAGGAGAGTGGCCATCAAGGAGTCAGGCAATAAGGAAAAAGGAGCAGAAAACAATAAAGGAAAGAGAAGAAAAGCATAAGAAAGGATAAAAAGGAAAAGAAAAGAACAGAAAGAGAAGACTAAGGAGAAATAAACAAAGAAAGAGAGAAGAAAATAATAAAAGAGACACAAAAAAAAAAAAAAAAGGAAAGTGGAAAGATTACAATAAACCAAAGCAAAAGGAGAAGAAAACAAAGGGAAGATAAGGGACAAAAGAGAAAGGAAGATAAAGCAAGAGAACAAAAGAAGAAGAAGGAAAAGAGGAAACAAAAGAGGAACGAACAAATAAAGAAAGAAGGAAATATGGCAGATCCAAAGCCTAACGCACAATACAGGAGACCACTACCGTTTAACCTATCGGAGCCACAAATAGGAATAAGGTGGGAAAAGTGGATCAGACGGTTCGAAAGATATGTAGACGACACGGATGTAGCAGCTGGAAAGAAACTGGGACTACTATTGAACTTGGCAGGGGACGACGTAGAAGAACTTCTGGTGACACTGCCGACTGATGAAACAAAAACATATGACCAACTAAAAAAATGTCTAACAGCCAAATTCGACCCGCAACGAAACATTGATTTCGAACGGTATACTTTTACCATCGCATGTCAACAAGTCGGCGAAACACTAGACGACTTCGCGACACGGCTGAGGAAATTGGTGACACATTGTGAATTTGATAAATTTGATAACGAGCAAGCAATCAGACTACGGATCATAGAAGGCTGTCGTGACACAGGATTCAGAGCAAGGATACTTAAGGAACCAACGTCATTGGAGAACATCCTGTCACTAGCGAGAGCAGAGGCGAGAGCAGATGAACATGCCAAGGAAATGGAAAGAGGGAAGAGCGTTGAAACGGAAAACGCACATTTTACGACAAGCAGATATCGCACAGACCAACGAAGAAATGACTGGAGGGAACAAAAAGAGAGGAGACGACCTGAAAGAACATGCTACAAGTGTGGAATGGAATTTCCACACAGAGGTCAATGCCCCGCCTTTGGCCAGACGTGCAGAAGATGTGGTGGAAGAAATCACTACGCCAGTATGTGCCAAGGTGCCCCATTAAGAGACGACAATGTGAGAACAGGAAGACCACAGGAATCGACGACAAGGCATGTCAGATATGTTGACAACGAAAGGAGGAGTTCATCACGAGGGTCAGGTGAAGAAGAGGAAACAGAGAAAGTAGAAAGACTATATCACATGTCGGAGGTGCACACTGAGCAGAGCAAGGAAGAAGAAACAGGAGAAACACCACAGACAGCAGACAGAAGCACCCGAGGAAAGACAGACCATGCAAAGATAAGAGTAGGGGTGTATGAAACAGACTTTGTACTGGACAGTGGTGCAACTTGCAATGTCATGTGTGCATCGGAGTATGAGAAAATGGAAGTCAAGCCGACCCTGAGAGCGTCCAAGGTAAAGATCTTTACATGGGGGGCAAGGAAAGAAGTAACAAACTTGGGGAAGTTCACAGAGGAACTGAGATACAATGACAAGATAAACACGGAGGACATTCATGTTCTACAAGGTGATGTACCAGGGCCATGCCTGATGAGCAGCAGCACCGCCCAAACGATGGGCCTCATAACAATGACATATAAAAAAGACAACAGCTCTGTTGAGAGCAAGCAAAGAGAAGACTCAGGGAACAAAGAAAGAGGAAGAGAACAAAAAAGAACAATAGAGAGAACAAATACAACAGAAGGCGGCTGTAGAAAGAGAGGAGCAAGAAACAAAACGGAGGCAAAAGAAGAACGATCAAAGCGACGAGAGGCCGGCAAAAAGAGAGCAGAAGAAGGACAATGGAAGGACAGAAAGAAGAGCAAGAGGAGAGAACAACGACAAAGAGAAAGAGCGACTGGCAAACTGAAAAAAGACGGAGAACAACTGAAGAGCAGAAAGAAAGGTGGCGGCAGAAAACGACGACCAAGAAAGGGATGCAAAGGGACAAAGAGACTACGTAGAAAGAAGTAGGAAACAGAGATTGGGGAGAAGAATTGACGAGACTGTCTCTCTCTCTCTCTCTCTCTCTCTCTCTCTCTCTCTCTCTCTCTCTCTCTCTCTCTCTCTCTCTCTCTCTCTCTCTCTCTCTCTCACTGCAACGACGAGCAATAATGTAAATGGTGGTGACACGGAGTGATTAGTAGAACTGGGACACGAACTGTTGTTTGCAACAAGGGGGGAGATGTCATAACCTGACAGAAAGACGACGGACAAGGCGACAGGACAGTAGGGACAGTAGACACTAGGACCCTGTGGGTCGTGAGGGAGGTGACCAGGTCACCGGACACCACATCCGGTCAGGGGACAGGAAGAGGACAGATTCGACCAGGGCGACCAAGGAGAAGGACGTGCATGTAACCAGCAGTATATAATATCGAAATAAAGAAGCGTGATTGCACCTACCTGTGTCCGTGAGTGATTGCGCTGCGCAGTGCCAACCTCGTAGACACGACAAAGGCAGCAGACGCTCAAATTACCCACTGCCTTGTCGGGGAAATAATTACAAAAAATACCAATACTGGGCTCTATCGAGGGCCTGCAATTGAAATTAGAATTAGAATTAGAATAAGATTTGGCAACCACATCCAACGAAGGCGGCAGATGCGCAAATTACCCACTGCCTTGTCGGGGAAGTAGTTACCAAAAACAACAATACTGGACTCTATGGAGGGCTTGGAATTGGAATTAGAATAAGAATTGGCAACCACATCCAACGAAGGCAGCAGACGCGCAAATTACCCACTGCCTTGTTGGGGACATAATTACCAAAAATAACTATACTGGTCTCTTTCGAGGGTCTGTAATTGGAATTAGAATTAGAATAAGAATTGCAACCACATCCACCGAAGGCAGCAGATGCGCAAATTACCCAATGCCTTATTGGGGAAGTAGTTTCCAAAAACAACAATACTGGGCTCTATTGAGTGCTTGTAATTGTAATTAGAATAAGAATAAGAATTGATAACCACATTAAATGAAGGCAGCAGACGTGCAAATTACCCACTGCCTTGTCACGGAATTAGTTACCATAATCAACAATAGTGAACTCTATCAAGGGCCTGCAATTAGAATTAGAATTGGCAACCACATCCAACGAAGGCAGCAGACACGCAAATTAACCACTGCCTTGTGTGGATGCTGAATAAGGTGAAAAATGAAAGCTGTTTCTTGCGAAGTCTTCAACAGAATCTAAAGACGATGAATTGTTCTGATGTCTCCACTATCAACTTTCTATGCTACTTTCCGTGCCTACCAATGCATCAAAAAACAACAATAATGGGCTCTATGGAGGGCTTGTAATTAAAATTAGAATTGGCAACCACATCCAACGAAGGCAGCAGACGTGCAAATTACCCAGTGCCTTGTCGGGACGTAGTTGCCAAAAACAACAATACTGGACTATATTGAGGGCCTGTAATTAGAATAAGAATTGGCAACCACATCTAACTACAACACTGGTGACAGAAAGTTGAGCTGCAAATATTCTTTGCAGTCACTCTCTCACTTCCACTCTCCTTTGATAAAGAAAATTACACACAATGTTAACTTCCTTTTTATCTTACAGGTTGTGTTTCACAAATTGGCGTCACCCCCCCCAAAAAAAGCCTACAAAGCTCTACGTTCGTGTATTCTGCGATGATGCTTGGCCATTGTAACAACGACTGAAAAGCCTGCTTCGACACGTAGTGCACCCTCTTTGAATCTGCAAGTCGATGGGGTGCAACAGTCTCGGTATGCAATATTGAGAACTTACTGCTATGCAGTGGGAGTTCATGGGATATACTTCTTTGGAAGAAAAACAGTGCACAGACACCTCCTTATAGTGGAACTTGATAACTTAATTTGGAAGAAGAATTAAAGTGGTCTATATATGAAAGAAGATTTGAGCAAGTTGCCAACTTGAAATTAAAAATAAATTCTGTGTCTCTTGTAGGATGTTTGGATTTCCAGCCTATAACACAGATGTGTCCAACATGGGACATAGTAGTCAATCGGCATTGAGGAGTAGAAGTCTCCCGCCGTTGTCAGTTCGACGTTCGGAGTTGAGGGCATACATACAAAATACATACTCTACATAACGTCGGGACGATCGCATGTCCCCTCAAGACGACAAAATGTTCAGATGTCTCCACTATCAACTTTCGATGCTACTTTCTGTGCCAACCATGGTGAAGTATGAAGGAATATTTGAGCAATTTGAGAACTGGGTAGAAAAAATAAAGTCTGTCAGCCACATGCAAGGAAGGCTACAGAAGCACAAACTACACACTGCCGACTCGGTGACGTAGTCACAAAAAATAACAACACAGGGCTCTTACGAGGCCATGTAATTGGAAAGAGCAAGTTGACATTTCCTGTTGCTTAACTTGGAAGAAGAAATAAAGTGGCTTTGTATATGAAAGAAGATGTGAGCAAGTTGACAATTTGGAACAAAAAATAAAATCTGTGTCCTGTAGGATGTTTGGATTTCCAGCCCATTACACAGATGTGTCCAACATGGGACGTTGTAGTCAATCGGCGTTGAGGAGTAGAAGTCCCTCGCCGTCGTCAGCTAGATGTTTGGCGTTGAAGGCATACATACAAAATACATAATCCACATAACCTAAAACAACAATACTGGCCTCTATTGAGGGCCTGTAATTGGAATTATAATAAGAATTGGCAACCACATCCAACAAAGGCTGCAGATGTGCAAATTACCCACTGCTTTGTTGGGGACGTAGTTACCAAAAACAACAATAGTGGACTTTATTGAGAGCCTGTAAATGGAATTAGAATAAGAATTGGTAACCACATCCAACGAAGGCAGCAAACGCGCAAATTACCCACTGCCTTGTTGGGGACGTAGTTACGAAAAAGAACAATACTAGACTCTATTGAGGGTCTGGAATTAGAATAAGAATTGGCAACCACATCCATCGGAGGCAGCAGATGCTTAAATTACCCTTGGCCTTGTCGGGGAAGTAGTTGCCAAAAACAACAATACTGGGCTCTATCGAGACCCTGCAATTGGAATTAGAATTAGAATAAGAATTGGCAACCACATCCAACGAAGGCAGCAGACGTGCAAATTACCCACTGCCTTTTTGGGGAAGTAGTTACCAAAAACAACAATACTGGGCTGTATCGAGAGGCTGTAATTGGAATTAGAATTGGCAACCCCATTCAACGAAGGCAGCAGCCTTGCAAATTACCCACTGCCTTGTTGGGGAAGTAGTTATCAAAAACAAAAATACGCAGCTCTATCGATGGCCTGTAATTAGAAATAGATTTCGCAACCACATCCAACAACACAGGACTCTTACGAGGCCCTGTAAATTGAATGAGCAAGTTGACATATTATGTTGCTTGGCAACTTTGAAGAAGAATTGAAGTGGTTATAAGAATTAAACAGGCTACATATCCTAAAACAACAATACTGGACTCAATCGAGGGGTTGGTATTAGAATTAGAATTAGAATTGGTAACCACATTCAACGAAGGCAGCAGACGAGCAAATTATCCATTGCCTTGTTGGGGACGTAGTTACGAAAACCAACAAAATTAGACTCTATTGAGGGTCTGTAATTTGAATAAGAATTTGCAACCACATCCAAGGAATGCAGCAGACAAGCAAATTACCCACTGCCTTGTCGGGGAAGTAGTTACCAAAAACAACAATACGTGGCTCTATTGAGGGCCTGAAATTGGAATTAGAATAATAATTTGCAACCACATCGAACGAAGGCAGCAGACGTGCAAATTACCCACTGCCTTGTCGGGGAAGTAGTTACCAAAAACAACAATACTGGGCTGTTTTGAGGGCCTCTAATTGGAATTAGAATTGGCAACCACATCCAACGAAGGCAGCAGACGCGCAAATTACCCACTGCCTTGTCGGGGAAGTAATTACCAAAAACAATAATGAAACAATATAATACCCAAGCTACACCGATATCTGTATAGTCATGTGGAAGGGCGCATATATATCTTTACACACACAACTCTTTTTGATCACAGCACCCTATATCCACATAGTCCATAGAAAATCTCATCAACACCAGAAATAGTCCAATCAAAGCTTCTGTCTTGACGTCTTTAATTTCCACAAATTCGTATAATCCAAGTTACAGCCGACGCGCGTTTCGCCCTCAGGGCTTTCTCAAGGCTTGTTTGATTTATCACAATCCCATCGAAATCTTGGCCCCATTGATTTACATGGAGTGGCAACTCTAATGAATTGCGTGATGTCACATAAAGACTAACTACTTTCTGAATTGGACAAACATATTAAGTGGAGCCCGATTATTCCACATATATTCGTCAATGTACCCTCTGATATATGCGCATTGAAAGATCATACAAACCCGAGGGACATTATTATAACTAAGAAATTCTCTTCCATCCCGCTCAGCCCTTTTTTTCAAACAAGCCTTGAGAAAGCCCAGAGAGCGAAACGCGCGTCGGCTGTAACTTGGATTATACGAATTTGTGGAAATTAAAGACGTCAAGACAGAAGCTTTGATTGGACTATTTCTGGTGTTGATGAGATTTTCTATGGACTATGTGGATATAGGGTGCTGTGATCAAAAAGAGTTGTGTTTGTAAAGATATATATGCGCCCTTCCACATGACTATACAGATATCGGTGTAGCTTGGGTATTATATTGTTTCATATGTGTCCTGGATTCGGCTGAATCTAAGGACAAATTGACACTTCGGTGGGTAGGTGTCACATACCCTTAAGCACCCAGGCCTTGGTTGCCATAGATACAACTTAACTATTGCAGTACAATTGGCATTACTTTGGTAGATAGTGCGGTTTACTATAGCAAACCCATAACCAATGTTTACATAACCAAAAACAATAATACTTGGCTCTATCGAGGGCCTGTAAATAGAATTAGAATTGGCAACCACATCCAAAATCACAGGGCTCTTACGAGGCTCTTTGATTTGAATGAGCAAGGTGACATTTCATGTTGCTTAGCAACTTTGAAGAAGAATTAAAGTGGCTATAATAATTAAAGTGGCTACATAACCTAAAACAACAATATTGGACGGTATCGAGTGGTTGGAAATAGAATTAGAATAAGAATTGGTAACCACATCCAACAAAGGCAGCAGATGCGCAAATTACCCACTGCCTTGATGGGGACGTAGTTACCAAAAACAACAATACTGGACTCTATTAAGTGCCTGTAATTGGAATTAGAATTAGAATAAGAATTGGCAACCTCATCCAACGAAGGCAGCAAACACTCAAATTACCGACTGCCTTGTTGGGGATGTAGTTGCCAAAAACCACAATACTGGAGTCTATTGAGAGCTTGTAATTATAATTGTAATTGGTAACCACATCCAACGAAGGCACAAAAGGTGCAAATTACCCACTGCCTTGTTGGGGATGTAGTTATGAAAAACAATAATATTAGACTCCATTGAGGGTCTGTATTTGAATAAGAATTGGCAACTACATCCAACGAAGGTAGCAGATTCGCAAATTACCCACTACCTTGTCGGGGAATTAGTTACCAAAAACAACAATACTGGGCTGTATCGAGGGCCTGTAATTAGAATTAGAATTGGCAATCACATCCAACGAAGGTATCAGACGCGCAAATTACCCACTGCTTTGTCGGAGAAGTAGTTATCAAAAATAACAATACTTGGCTCTAAGTATGGGCGAAATTTGCGAATTCGCGCTCCGCGAATTCATGCGAAATGGCAAAAATAATCTGCGAGTTCGCGAATTTTCCTGCGAACTTGTGGATTTTTGTGCCATTTGCACAAATATGTGACCACGTGTGCCCGTAACTTTGCCAGCCCGCCAAAAGGCGCCGAGGTCCCTTGAATGAGCTGGCCATTATAGTGGGGACGGGCGGGAAGAAGTTTCATATTGCTAGTGTGTGGTGGACGGGGCCAAACGGACGGGGCTTCTATGCAAGTTCACATGCATCTTGTTTATAAAGGGTCAGAGACCGAGCAGAGCAGCAGATGAGAAGAAACCAGCCTCCTGGTCACAGGAGCTACACGGGGATGGTGCTCGGGAAAATCATGGATGCAAAAATACGTTTGGCACAGGACCCCAGAATCCTTCAAATGTCCAAGATAGCTCTGCTGCGCGTGTTGGTACAAAGCCATTCTGATCCTGCTCAGTTGGTTCAGGCGCATGCAGCGGCTGCTGCTGGACAATGTCCCATCTCATACTAAACTGCCCCGTACAGGAATATGCTGGTGCTGGGCAGTAGGGTGCAGTGGCATGCGTGTACTCCACGCCTGGTACAATGCATACTGGTGTCAGAGGGGACATGTTTTTATTGGTGCTGTGTAGCAAGTTCTGACTTTACATTTTGACTGCACCAGACGATGGTATCATCTACACGGATTAGGAGCATTCAGGCACCAGACTTCATGGTGCAAGAGCATAATGGTGCTGTGCGGTATGGGTATATATGTACTGGGGGCAGGGGGGCACTTAGCACAAAGTGTGTTCACACCCAGAGGGCTCCCAGGCAATTGAGCACAAATGATTTTCACACTGAGAGGGCTCCAGGGCAGTTCAGCATTACAGGGGCTCACACCACTGGGCCCCGAGGCAGTTCAGTAGCGCATGGGCTCACAACCCCTGGGCAGCTCAGCAGAGTGGGGGCTCACACCCACAGGGCTCCCGGGCAGTTTAGAAGCGCCACCCTCTGGTTCATCACTGCCACCCTCTGGTTCATCACTGCCACCCTCTGGTTTACCACTGCCACCCTCTGGTTCATCACTGCCACCCTGTGGTTCACCACTGCCACCCTCTGGTTCACCACTTTCACCCTCTGGTTCATCACTGTCACCCTGTGGTTCACCACTGCCACCCTCTGGTTTATCACTGCCATCCTCTGGTTCACCACTGCCACCCTCTGGTTCATCACTCTCACCCTCTGGTTCATCACTGCCAGCCTTTGGTTCACTACTGCCACCCCCTGGTTCATAACTGTCACTCTCTGGTTCATCACTGCCTCCCTCTGGTTCATCACAGCACCCTCTGACTCACCACTGCCACCCTCTGGTTCACCACTGTCACCCTCTGGTTCATTACTGCCACCCTCTGGTTCATCACTGCCACCCTCAGGTTCGCCACTGCCGCCCTCTGAATCATCACTGCCACCCTCTGGTTCATCACTGCCATCCTCTGGTTCGCCACTGCCATCCTCTGGATCATCACTGTCACCCTATGGTTCATCACTGCCACCCTCTGGTTCATTACAGCACCCTCTGGTTCACCAGTGCCACCCTCTGGTTCATCACTGCCACCCTCTGGTTCACCACTGCCACCTCCTGGATCATCACTGTCACCCTCTTGTTCATCACTGCCACCCTCTGGTTCACTACTGCCACCCTCTGGTTCATCACTGCCACCATCTGGCTCATCGCAGCACCCTCTGTTTCACCCCTGCCACCCTCTGGTTCACCACCGCCACCCTCTGGTTCACACCTGCCACCAACTGGTTCATCTCAGCACCCTCTGGTTCACCACTGTCACCCTCTGGTCCACCACTGTCACCCTCTGGTTCATCACTGCCACCCTCTGGTTCATCACTGCCACCCTCTGGTTCACCACTGCCACCCTCTGGTTCACCACTGATACCCTCTGGTTCATCCTTGCCACACTCTGGTTCATCACTGCCACACTCTGGTTCATCACTGCCACCCTATGGTTCATCACTGCCACCCTCTGGTTCACCACTGCCACCCTGTGGTTCACCACTTTCACCCTCTGGTTCATCACTGTCACCCTCTGGTTCACCACTGCCACCCTCTGGTTTATCACTGCCACCCTCTGGTTCACCACTGCCACCCTCTGGTTCATCACTGTCACCCTCTGGTTCATCACTGCCACCCTTCAATTCACCACTGCCACCCCATGGTTCATCACAGCACCCTCTGGCTCACCACCTCCACCCTCTGGTTCCCCACTGCCACCCTCTGGTTCATTACTGCCACCCTCTGGTTCATCACTGCCACCCTCTGGTTCGCCACTGCCACCCTCTGAATCATCACTGCCACCCTCTGGTTCATCACTGCCACCCTCTGGTTCACCACTTCCAGCCTCTGGATCATCACTGTCACCCTTTGGTTCATCACTGCCACCCTCTTGTTCATCACAGCACCCTCTGGTTCACCAGTGCCACCCTCTTGTTCATCACTGCCACCCTCTGGTTCACCACCACCACCTCCTGGATCATCACTGTCACCCTCTGGTTCCTCACTGCCACCCTCTGGTTCACCACTTCCACCCTCTGGTTCATCACTGCCACATCTGGTTCATCTCAGCACCCTCTGTTTTACCCCTGCCACACTCTGGTTCACCACTGCCACTCTCTGGCTCATTACTGCCACCCTCTGGTTCATCACTGCCACCCTCTGGTTCGCCACTGCCACCCTCTGAATCATCACTGCCACCCTCTGGTTCATCACTGCCACCCTCTGGTTCACCACTGCCAGCCTCTGGATCATCACTGTCACCCTTTGGTTCATCACTGCCACCCTCTCGTTCATCACAGCACCCTCTGGTTCACCAGTGCCACCCTCTGGTTCATCACTGCCACCCTCTGGTTCACCACCACCACCTCCTGGATCATCACTGTCACCCTCTGGTTCATCACTGCCACCCTCTGGTTCACCACTTCCACCCTCTGGTTCATCACTGCCACATCTGGTTCAGCTCAGCACCCTCTGTTTCACCCCTGCCACACTCTGTTTCATCACTGCCACCCTTTGGTTCACCACTGCAACCCTCTTTTTCATCACAGTACACTCTGGTTCACCACTGCCACCCTCTGGTTCACCACTGCCACCCTCTGATTCATCACTGTCACCCTCTGGTCCACCACTGTCACCCTCTGGTTCATCACTGCCACCCTCTGGTTCATCACTGCCACGCTCTGGCCCACCACTGCCACCCTCTGGTTCACCACTGCCACCTCTGGTTCACCCCTGCCACACTCTGGTTCACCCCTGCCACACTCTGGTTCATCACTGCCACACTCTGGCTCACCACTGCCACCCTCTGGTTCACCACTGCCACCCTCTGGTTCACCCCTGCCACACTCTGGTTCATCACTGCCACACTCTGGTTCATCACTGCCACCCTCTGGGTCATCACTGCCACCCTCTGGTTCACCACTGCCACCCTCGGTTAACCACTGCCACCCTCTGGTTAATCACAGCACCCTCTGGTTCACCACTGCCACCCTCTGGTTCACCCCTGTCACCATCTGGTTATTCACTGCCACCCTCTGGTTCATAACTGCCACCCTCTGGTTCACCACTGCCACCCTCTGGTTTATCACTGCCACCCTCTGGTTCACCACTGCCACCCTCTGGTTCATCATTGTCACCCTTCGGTTCACCACTGCCACCCTCTGGTTCATCACTGCCACCCTCTGGTTCATCACAGCACATTCTGGTTCACCACTGCCACCCTCTGGTTCACCACTGCCACCCTCTGGTTCATCACTGCTACCCTCTGCTTCACCACTGCCACCCTCTGGTTCATCACTGTCACCCTCTGGTTCATCACTGCCACCCTCTGGTTCATCACTGCCACCCTCTGGTTCATCACAGCACCCTCTGGCTCACCACTACCACCCTCTGGTTCATCACAGCACCCTCTGGTTCACAACTGCACCTTCTGGTTCATCATAGCACCCTCTGGTTCGCCACTGTAGATTATGGGGAGAAAGCACAACTGGGCCTCAACTGGGGGCTGGTTAATGTGTTACTGAATTTGAGCTTCAAGTCCGCCATCTGCTTCCTTCTCTGTAAGTGCTTCTTGTTGTGGTTTACATTTTTTGACAGCCTGGAGCCTTGTGCTATACTTGTAACTTGTAACTGCTTCAAGGGTCAGAGCAGGGTCAGAGAATAGTTGCAGGTAGGCAACAACTCTGGAGGCGCTGCTCAGGAAGCACTTACAGGGTTACAGCAGGTGCCCAAGTTGAAGTTAATATCTTCGTAACCATTTTGTAAATGGTTACAAAGAAATTAGCTTCAACTTGGGGACCTGCTGTAACCCTGTAAGTGCTTTATGTACTTCAGTTTTTGAAAATCCGTCCCGCACGCGATTTCGCGGACTTTTCTGCTTAAAATCCGCAAATTACGCGAACGGAACGGATTTTACGCCCATGCTTACTTGACTCTATCGAGGGCCGGTAATTAGAATTAGAATTGGCAACCACATCCAACAACACAGGGTTCTTACGAGGCCCTGTAATTTGAATGAGCAAGTTGACATTTCATGTTGCTTAGCAACTTTAAAGAAGAATTAAAGTGGCTATAAGAATTAAAGTGGCTACATAACCTAAAACAACAATATTGGACTGAATCGAGGGTTTGGAAATAGAATTAGAGTAAGAATTGGTAACAACATCCAACGAAGGCAGCAGATGCGCAAATTACCCACTGCCTTGTCGGGGACGTAGTTATCAAATACAATGATACTGGACTCCATTAAGTGCCTGTAATTGGAATTAGAATTAGAATAAGAATTTGCAACCACATCCAACGAAGGCAGCAGACGTGCAAATTACCCACTGCCTTGTCGGGGACGTAGTTACCAAACACAACAATACTGGACTCTCATCGAGGATCTGTAATTGGAATTAGAGTAAGAATTGGCAACCACTTTCAACGAAGGCAGCAGACGCGCAAATTACCCACTGCCTTGTTGGGGACGTTTTTGCCAAAAACAACAATACTGTAGTCTATTGAGGGCTTGTAATTAGAATTAGAATTGGCAACCATATCCGACAAAGGCAGCAGACGTGCAAATTACCCACTGCCTTGTCGGGGACATAGTTTCCAAAAACCTCAATACTGTAGTCTATTGAGGGCTTGTAATTAGAATTAGAATTGGCAACCATATCCAACGAAGGCAGCAGACGCGCAAATTACCCTTTGCCTTGCCGGGGAAGTAGTTACCAAAAACAACAATACTGGGGTTTATAGAGGGCCTGTAATTAGAATTAGAATAAGAATTGGCAACTACATCCAACGAAGGCAGCAGACGCACAAATTAACTACTGCCTTGTCTGGATGCTGAATATGGTGAAAAATGAAAGCTGTTTCTTCTGAAGTCTTCAACAGAATCTAAATACGATGAAACGTTCAGATGCCTCCACTATCAACTTTCGATGCTACTTTCTGTGCCTACCATGGTATCAAAAAGCAATAATACTGGGCTCTATTGAGGGCTTGTAATTAGAATTTGATTTGGCAACCACATCCAACAAAGGCAGCAGATGTGCAAGTTACCCAGTGCCTTGTCGGAGATGTAGTTGCCAAAAACAACAATACTGGACTCTACTGAAGGCCTGTAATAAGATTAAGAATTGGCAACCACATCCAACTAACACACTGGTGACAGAAAGTTAAGCAGCCAATATTCTTTGCAGTCACTCTCTCACTTCCTCTCTCCTTTGATAAAAAAATTACACACAATGTTAACTTCCTTTTTATCTTACAGGTTGTGGGTCACCCCCCCAAAAAAAACCTACAAGGATCTACGTTTGTGTACTCTGCGATGATGCGTGGCCATTGTAACAACGACTGAAAAGCCTGCTTCGACACGTAGTGCACCCGCTTTGAATCTGCGAGTCAATGGGGTGCAACAGTCTAGGAATGCAATATTGAGAACTTACTGGTATGCAGTAGGAGTGCATGGGATATAGTACTTTGTAAGAAAAACAGCACACAGACACCTCCTTACAGTGCACTTGATAACTTAAAGGGGCTCTGTATATGAAAGAAGATTTGAGCAAGTTGACAACTTGGAATAAAAAATAAAGTCTGTGTTTCTTGTAGAATGTTTGGATTTCCAGACTTTTACACAGATGTGTCCAACATGGGACGTAGTAGTCAATCGGCGTTGAGGAGTAGAAGTCTCCCCCCCATTGTCAGCTCTACGTTCGACGTTGAAGGCATACATACAAAATACATACTCTACATAACCTCGGGACAATCGCACGTCCCCCGAAAGACGACAAAACGTTCAGATGTCTTCACTATCAACTTTCGATGCTACTTTCTGTGCCTACCATGGTGAAATATGAAAGAAGATTTGAGGAAGTTGACAACTTTGTAGAAGAAATAAAGTCTGTCAGCCACATGCAAGGAAGGCTGCAGTAGTGCAAACTACACACTCCCGACTCAGTGACGTAGTTACAAAAAATAAGACAGGGCTTTTACGAGGGCCTGTAATTGGAATGAGCAAGTTGACATTTCCTGTTGCTTAACTTGGAAGAAGAATTAAAGTGGCTCTGTATATGATAGAAGATTTGAGCAAGTTGACAACTTGAAACAAAAATAAAGTATCTTCTAACGTTTGAAAACGATGGAAGACTCCTTGGCCATCGCCAAGAAATTGCCTGATAACTGTGCTGCCTTTTTTAATAAAATTTGAAATTTTTAAATGTAGGTGTGTGGGTGTGTGTGTGTTACAATGGAAAAGTGTTTGTAATAGTTTCATTAAAATACATACAAAATACATACTATAGATAACTTTGGGACGATCACACATCCCCCTGAAAATGACGAAATGTTCAGATGTCTCCACTATCAACTTTTGATGCTACTTTCTGTGCCTACCATGGTATAAAAAATCAACAATACTGGGCTCTATTGAGGGCCTGTAATTCGAATTAGAATTAGAATAAGAATTGGCAACCACTTCCAACGAAGGCAGCAGACGCACAAATTACCCACTGTCTTGTCGAGGAAGTAGTTAGCAAAAACATATTATTGCATGAAATATTAAGGGCTGCAAAATCGAGACGGATGTCCAGAAGCGGAGTTGATGGTGCTGTGGAAGTTCTGGCTACAGCTGGTGGAGGGTCTTTCCACAGTCTGTCACATGCAGCTCTCGCATAATTGTGGGGATGAAGAGTTTTTACATGTAAATACAGTTGTCTAATAATGTCTGCTGGTTTGCCTTTTCAGAGTTTATAGCTTTCAGTAACTCTACGTCATCCAGTGCTTTAAAAAAATCAGCATCATTGGTTTCATTTTCAAATTCACAGATGACATCTGCAGTACTGATGTCCTCTGAATTAGCCTCGCTGCCCGTTATAGATTGATTTTGTAGTTCAATTACACTGTTGATAATTTTTAATGTCTCTTCTGTAATATTGGCCTCTTTATCCATAACAAATCTGTTATGTTCTAGGTCCTAGCACAGAAACATAAAAACATCACTTTAACAGTTGTCTTAGTACATAATACAAAAGTAGGTTTACCAACTATTTTGTCCCAAACAAATATTATGTAAATACAGTTGTCTAATAACATTCCAACAGTAGAGTTTTAGTAGTTTATAAGGGTATATAAATATATTTGCTTATAAAGATATCCTTAAGTTTTCGTAAAATTCTAAACCAGTCACTGCTTATGAATATGGAAAATGAGTCAAGCTGTTATACTAAAATGCTGTACTAAAAAATGTTGAATATGTCTATTCACCTTACCCCATCTAAAATAGTAACTGGGTTGGCAGCACACAATATTAAAGGAATTACTTTACATCGTTTACTAATGCTACCGGTAGAACATGAAAACAAATTGGAATACTATAAGCTATCTGGAGAAGCTTTTTGTGAAGTTTCAAGAGTCTTGAAGAAAATGAAATTTCTCATTATTGATGAGGTAAGCATGGTATCAAACTTAATGATTGCCTTTGTGCATTTAAGAATGTAGCAAATTCTTAAACCAGAGTACAACGTGTTATTTGGAGGAAAACACGTCATAGTTTTTGGAGATCTACTACAATTTACTCCTGTAAAAGGACAACCAGTAATTTTTGAAAATCAAATTTAATCAAATTAAATTACAATTTAGCCGTTGTACAGCTCGGTTTTTGCAAACTTCTTAAAATATCTGCTTCGGGCTGCTGACTTATGTGAGACACTGCAAACAGGGTCAATATCTGGGACATTATTAGAGGCAGTGTGTATTGTTGAAATGTTCAGCTATGCATTAACATGTGTCCTCCTGCCTAACCCGCCAATACCTGTGGTTGTTTCATGTTATTATTTATTTCACATACGCATTACCAACTCTATCTTACACATACTTACTCCATTATCAAACTCGTGTGTGAATAGAAACAATGGAGTCGATACCCACACAGAATAAAAAAGAAGAGGTGGAGTGACCTTACTCGCAACTTGAAAGACTTCAAATAAATACTACTTATGATAATCTGGACACAGCACTAGATGGCAGGAATATGCAAAACATGTCATTCTACAGCTGGCATGCGATCATATCTTTGCTTTCTTAATACATACATTTGTTAAATTTATAACATGAAAAAGGTAACTAAGGTGTTGCATTCGTTTTGATACATTCAAGGTGGACCCATCGGCAGCATTCTAAACATTGCGCTGTTGGGAAGAAAGTAAAAATGAATTTGTTACTCTATTTGCATTGTATAAAGGTCAATGGCTTTTTGTTATACTAACTTAAACTTATTTACATAGTAAACATAGTGAACTTTCCTCAGTCAGTGGCAAAGTGGTGTTGAGTCCATTATTAGGAAGGGTGCATAGCCAATGAACCAACATGGTGGACGCAACTCAGAAAAGACTCTTACCATAAAGTTTTCTGTATATATTGCTGAAGCTTTTTGGTTGCAGACACCACAATACTTTTCAACAGAATCTAAATGTAAAAAAGATGTACATTAGCACATCATAACAGCAATGCTAACCATTGAAAATCTAATTTGCAATATATTGTACATGTTTCCAAGTGTTTTCAAATGAAGGAAATTAGTCAGTCAAAACTGTTCCAAAGAAATTGTAATGGCTGGACAACAAACATAATTGAAAATTCACAAACATAATGAAAATGTCTTCCTATACTATGTTAAAATTAAAAGTTATGCCTTTTGTAAAAAAAAAATTATATAACAAAACAAAATTCCCCACAAAATTACCCAATTGAAATGTTAATGAATGAATG